>NW_019101919.1:212051-346509 GCF_001856785.1 Myzus persicae | reverse complement strand
TGTATTATACATATTGGTTTCGATGAAAAATGAGTTTTATATTATTATAATATCAGCATAATATAGTCCACGAAAAAGGGTTAGGTTAAATTATTAGGTTTAATTGCTGAAATATAACAATAATATATTAATATAGAGTAACCACATTTTTCTACCTCGGCTCGGCGCGCGATATAGGTGACTAGTCAGGCACTTAGTGGGGGGTGTACATATTATTTTTATAGGCATAGGAATAAGTGCATTTTACCATACTATATAGTAAAATATTGTGTTTTTAACATTACGATAACAAACAAATGGGCCAACTGGTAGTATTGTGAAATCTGCACACGCACGTTATTACTAGGTATTCGTAACCGTAAACCACTGGTGCGGTATAGTCTTGGGAAAACTGTGTTCAACTGGTTCTGACCCCCCAACACCTCTGATATTAATACGACGGAAGGCATAATTAACGAATATAGAATGCTTACCACGTACCTGTACGACTACACGATCGATTAAAACCCTCTTTACTTGGTCGATATCATCTATAATCTCGGTGTTAACGCTGGGACAAACAACTTAAGAACAATTTAATCTATAAATATATGTATGTGATATGTGTGTGGGTGCGTGTGTGTGTGTGTGTTTGTTACTAATATAGTAATATGAAAAATACATTTTGTTTTTTTCCAAATATATGAAATATGATATAACAATAGTATAACAGTATAGTGTAGCAATTTAGCAGGTAGATTGCCGGAAACGAGGATCTAACATTTTTTTTTTCAAATTGCGCGAAACGGGTAAATTCCACTAAATGGACCAAAATGACCGCTGCAGTTTAGACGACCAAACGAGTTCTTCTCGGTACACACGCACAGGCTACAGCCGGGACCGATGGAATATTATGTGTTTCCGAGAAACCATTGATATTCGCTACGAGAAAAGTGTAAAAAACGACCATGGCATATTTTAACGTGCACACACTTATGCGGCAAATAGGAAATCGCATCGTACTGCAACGCCGCCGCCGCCGCCGCCGAGAAACGATTTGCGCGCAAACGGGTAAGCGATGCCGCCTCCGCCACCGAGGTTTATGTGCGCTGCGATCACGTACACATTAACCGTGGTTGTTGAATATACCGAAATACTATTATAATATTAAACATAAATCCGGAGCCTCGTGGTGGAGTGCAGCATACGGTGTATTTAACGGTAGTTATGCTAATCTGATACGATCGATTTTAAAGTGATAAACCATTCGGCGTAAAGTCCGACCGCAAACTATACCGAACTAATTAAATACAGATTAACCATGATGGCTATACCTGAAACGGCCATAAGTAGGTGTGAGTGTGTGTATGGTGGAGGTTGGTGGTGGTGGTGGTGGTGGTGGTGGCGGTATACCTGCCCATCGGTTAATATACAATGCGTCCAAACGTTTCTAGATTCTATTTTGCAAGTTGTGTTTTTTTTCGTTCCGTTCAAAATGTATTTTACTGTTTCGGTCAAAACCCACCCCGTGCCGTCTCTCACGGCGGCCGCACGTTTGTTCGTGTGTAATTTTTTTTTTCCGAGCACGGATAAAAAAATATCAAAACAGGGTCGAAGATAACGAACCGACGGATCAAACGAGGAGAAAGCTATAGAGTCTCTTATCCAGAGACAACAACTTTCCGTTGTTAAATACCACGTGCGATGGATTTATTATTATTATTATTATTGTTATTATACATCTATAGCGTGCGCTCATTGTATCGGAACAACGAAATAAAATATAACTCAGATATTTTATTGTCAGGGCGGATGCATATTATTATATAGGAAGGAATAACACTCTCGAGGTTCACGCGCCAGATTCGTATATTATACAAAACGCGGTAAACTGCTGCGCATTGTAAAAACGATAGATAATAACAAACCAAAAAAAAAAAAACCACAAACACGGCATTATTATCCAGCAACAAAAGATTTATCAATCAACGTATTTGTATAATATATATTATTTTTATTGTCACAGAGGCCAGAGTAGAATAACACTCATGCACGAGTAAATAATAATAATAATAATAATAATAATATATAGCCGATGCCGGACGGAACAAACTTATCGTCAACGCGTCCATCATCTATACGCTCGAGTTTGGGGAGAACGATGAAAGAAATCCGAACAGTCATGGTCGTAGCACCGTTCGAGAAAGACACGGTATTTCTATTATTATTAATATTATTTATTTATTATGCCATTACGAATTCGGCGGTTATGAAGAATCGTTATCGAAACACGGGTGGCGTCGACGATAATAATATTATAATATCTAGCTACATTCTATGTTTACAAACACACGATGCGGATGAAAATGTAGGTAATGCAATTATTATATTTTTACACTTTATAAAAATCTTAACATAATAATAATATGTTAGCACATTCAGGACGTGCTGAATATTGAGAAAGTATAATATAAGATGATATACATATACCTAGTACGTGGAAATGGAGTCAAATATTATTAGCGCGTTTATTGGGAATTTTACAACCAGTATTGCGATTGTAACTATATAAACATTATCTATACTCTGTTCACAACAAGAAAGCAACTCTCGTTAGAACGATGATCGCTGGAATAGTGGTGGGACATGGGAATGCGCAAGAATTGTTCTCTAGTTTTGGTCGTCGTCCAGTTGTATTCTAATCGTGAACGGAGTAAATATTTTTGAATCTAATTACTGAGAAATGATTTCGATTATCTATCTATTGACCCGTCGCAGTATATACTAAGAATTTTACATTAGATTTCGCACGATCTAATATCTACTTAATCATACGTTTTGAAAATTATTCACTGAAACTTCCATAACTCAACAAAGTCTCGAAAGTCGAAGGGCAGTAAAAACATTCTTATTATACATGGAAATCCATTAAATAGAATTACACAAATTTACCATTTTCTAATTACCCGATTGTGTGGTTCTCAAAAATATTTCGCTAAACAGAAAATGTTGTTAAAAGGAAGTTCCTCTGAATTATTATTTATATTATACTGATTTATCTATAAATTATAACAGGAAAATAGTAAATAATATTATTTTACATACTTTTACAATATAACTTATAAGTTTCTTAACTATTTCAGAAAAAAATCTAAATACATTTTTATTAAATTAAAATATTATACCTACACTTAAAATGTGTTTAAATATGTACATAGGTACAAGACTCGAAAAAATGTTATAGTAACCGACTGAAATCAAAAATACCTCCATTTTCCAGCTTAGGTAGAATTGTAGTTTTGTAATGCAAATATCACAAAAAACATATAAATTATACATTTTTTCCTTATAAGAAAAATGGCCATAATTATATTGTTTCAATATCAAAATATTAAAATAGTTGTATTATTCGTGTTAACAATTATGTTATAAATAAAAATGTGTATTAAATATTGTAAAACAGTATTTAAAATATTTGCCAGTTAAGTGATTTAAACGCATTATTGTTCTTTCGGGTGAAAAAAAACAAACAACGCTTTAGCCACTTAAAGTTAAAGGTAAAGGTGGATATTGTATGCACTTTTGGAAAACTCGAATAAAAAACAATAAAGTGACTCTGCGCGTGAACAAATAAATGTCATATAATACTATGTTAATAAAATTAGTTGTTTATTTAGTCGTTGAAATAATAACGACTATTGTTTGTACGTCAACGGGTTTAGTGGTTTATTTTTCCATTTTATTTTCGGAATTACATTTTGTACATATCGTGGTATGCGTGTGTGCACAGATGTATCGCATAAAATTTAATAATATATAATATTGTTACAGCGATCTCGGTCTAATTTCTTTTTCCCAATGCGTACTCAGCGTTTTGTTCGGGTACCAGAATCGAGGCTGCAGCGGTGCGGTATAATGTACAATTTATACCAAGACGAAATAATAACAATATTATGTTATTCGACCCAACCTATTTAATATTGTAAAGTGTCGTGGTTTGTTCCTATAGTGTTATATTATACACATACGAGGGTGTGTGTGTGTGTGTGTGCGGCGTGTCCATTCAAATAAACAACGACTGCGGGATGATAATGCGATTGACGTAACAAAAAAACAAAAAAACGACCATCCTTCAAGTTATTATTATCATCAGATGTTGTGTACCTTTACATCATCATGAGTGTGTACGCGGTAAGGTCGGATGGAGATATTTTAAATTTGATTACCGCCGCGAGGTTTGCCGTTCGGTCCGGACGTGGACACCGAATCTTCGGTCTTTTTTCGATATAATCGGCATAAACTTTGTTATTATTACTTTGTTTCTATGGCTCTGCGTGAATATTTTACAGGCATATTCGCCATCACAGAGGTTTTATCGTTTGCGATTTTGTTGTACGGAATGCGAACTCGGGTGCAGACTATTATACACGGCGCCCATATCGATTGGCGAACAAATCAGATAAAATAATATATTATATTAATTATGCGAAACACTCCGCACTCGTCATGAGCCCCCCGCCGGGTAATATATTGTGTACAGTATAACGATTATGACTAACAATCATCGGTGGTCCGACGATAAATCACATTATTGTTTAAAAACGCCACACTGAAAATCCGCAGCTTGCAGACCGCGTTGTGTGCAAGTAATATTTGAAATAATATAATACAATATTGGGATGCCAAAAATGTCGGTACTTAGGCCTAGTCGGAAATGACTGGACTGAGTGACAGTACCCCTCTCAAGTAGGAATTGACATAATAGTCACTACTCTAATCATTGAGTAATAATATTACTGTAAGGAATCACAAAATAGTCAAAATTATGTACTTTGTAAAATTATAAAATTTGGGTTTCAAACATGTCTCTATATTTATTATAGTTGTTGTCGTACTGGAAACGTAATAATTATTAGTTTATCGATAAAACTATTCATTTAAGCTTTTGATTCGTGAGAAATATTGCGATAACTTTGGTCGGATCACGCACTCTTTGCAGTATTAAGTATACACCTAAATTTTCGCGGTGTTCAACGTTTTTTATTAAACGCTGCCAATAAAACCTCTCCGAAAGGTTAGAATTTCGTTCTGCACTTTCAAAGTGGCCTGTAATGACTGAGATGGGTCAGGAAAAGACGCGCGTTACCGTTTTTAATTTTTTTTGCTTTTCAGAGTTTTCGTTCAGCGTTCGTGATCACTTAAAAAGTTTTTTAAAAAAAACGTCGCTTACGGTTTTACCAGGATATTACATCATCACTTTCAAAAAATGACAATAATTACAATATTAATGTAATCTATAATGTAAACCATTAATAATAATAATGATATGTATCCGTCTGGCTGTGGGCGAGCAAGTTTCAAACTATGTCGCACGACAAACTCGCCATCGCCGGATACGTCCGGACCAATTATTATTATTATCGCTTCCCATGGCAATAACCGTATGCGACGCCACTGCCCACCGCTTCCGAGCAGCTTTTAACGCGATTGCCTCCGCGATGCTGTCGGAATTTCGTTTTCACACGTCACTCTTATTTCGCCTGCACACAATAATGCATGATAATTACAACCCGCCAGTCGAACCCGTGACGATATTACATGGTATGCACCATTGTTGTACCACCGATAATAAATATATAAAATATTATTCAATATTATTGTGACGTTAAGTACGATTGAATTTCTGATAACGACTCAAATTGCTGTACACAATAATATTTTCGACCAAAGTTGTTCACGAGTTACACGAAATCAAACACTCGACCAATACAAATAATATTATACATCGAAACGAAAATGTAACTGTCCTATGGTATTGACTTCTTTCTTAAACGAATTTAAAAGTTAAAACCCTTATCAACCTACTTCTCTACTTCTGACAACTGTCACCGACAAATTAATTTTAAAAAAAAATGTCAACTAACTGAAGTACCTTCTAACCTTTATCAATAATATTGTCATAGAACGAAAACGAATAATGTACTCAAACAAAAAAAAACTTGAATGTTTACCATACAATAAGAAAAATTAGCACCTTATAGTAACCTTATAATTATATTAAAGAAATCCATTTGAAACCAGTAATCAAATGGATAAGAAAAAAAAATAAATTAATAGGTCCCAATAAAATAAACTGTTTCCTCACTCGAGTGTTAAATTCTTGATTTGTATTCTTTATTTTATTCTTAAATGTACTTCTTATATACTGTTTGTACGGATTGTAAATATTTTTAATAATAAAAAAAAAATGGTACGAGGAGCCGCCGCAGCTGTCGGCGCATTTATAGATTATAATAATAACACATTTCGTCATGTCCAAAATTGCACAGCTGTTAAATGAATTCATTTTGGACTTGAAAATCTAATAGAAATACGCTCGCCAGCGAATCAAATTCATTATTTTGGGTGCAGAGTGACGGAATTTATCTTGAGCACCCCTAATTTTTTTGTCTCGCTATTAGCCGGGACCTAAATAATAATTACATAATATTATTATTACAATCGCACAGTTGTACGTTTTTGTGTACTTACATTTTAATGAGCTTCGTTTTTGCCAGGGTGTTGGAAAAAAATATTTTTGACTCCCTAAAATGTTCTAGTTAACTCAATGAAAACCCGAAAATTTGCCAGTGCGCAAAACGCACAAATGACACATTATAATACATAAAATATATTCAGTACCTAGTTAGTTGTTATTAATAAATGGCTGTGAGCGAAATATTTACAGCCCCATCGAAAATCGTCATTAAATACTCATTATTGACTATATGCCAATTTTTAATCGATATTTTGATATATTTTTATTACATTTTTTTACACTCTGAAGTAACAACAACAACAACAACAACAACAACAACAACAACAACAAACAATAGCAGTTTTATATTATGTCTTATTTTCAATAGTATTATTATTAAACGTACTATTATTATTAGACGATGAACATACGGCGATGTGCATAGGCATTTTAGATACACCACTACCGCGTGTCTGCCTTCGAAGCTTTCTTGATATTATTCTAAAAAACTATCAGGACACATTTTCATGTTACAAATTAATATAATATTGCAAAAACTCAGTAGAATGCATCATTACGGTTTAAAAATGAATGAACTGTTATACAAACGCGTTGTACCACATTTTATTCAATTGTTGCTCCGAGGCGACTTTCAACAGAAATCTAATAATATATAGTTCCATTCCGAGTTCCTTAAACATTTAGTGTCTGTGCGCCGTGTGGAATGTTTTATGAGCTATTATTATTAATTATTATAATAGCATGATAAATTCCGATTGAAATTACAATGAGGATGATTTTTAATTAAGATTCCTTTACGCTTTATATTATTCTTATTTTTTTCCTCTGAAAATTACTCGGATCATCGTTTCATGAACATCAAAGCACATATTAATTTAGTAACTTTTCGAAAAACTCTGAAATTCTGTTAGTGAAATTAAACGCTTACAGTCTATCATACAATAAACGAATATCGCTGCAGTGTACAAAATGTATTATATTGTTACAGCATCTTCAGTCTTACATAGATTCTATTATTAGTTTTTTTTGTTTTTTAATTTAAAACCGTTACGGAGCTAGGGATTCCCTTCTTTGGTTAATCGATTGAAATGCGCATAAAAAACGATAATGGCGGGAAGAGGAAGCACATTTAATTACCGATGTTTGATAATTTATACATTTTTTTCTTTCGAATTTTTCTTTCATCTAGGAATATTGAATTGCAGTCGATCGTCGTTTTATTATCCTATATAAGCACTTATGGAGACGAATTTTTTTTCGTGTTTTGCATTTTAAATATTCAATAAAAATAAATAATATACAACGATATACGAGAACGGCGAGTCGGTTATTAGTGCCACATCGATAAACGTGAACAACTTAGCCCTTCAAAGGGGCAACTTTAAATATAAATAATAATAATAAACATGTGATATGCATTTAATGTGGCGTTATATTGACTACATCTAGGCACAAAGCTCAAGTATATAATTTTTACTATTATAGAGTATGATATTATGTACGTTGAAATTTATTCCGTTCGATTGGTTTTTGGTGATAAATCACCGCCGCGCCGGCCGGACAATATAAAATTAAATTTCAAGCTGCAGGTGATAAGTAGTCCGTAAATAATAATAAAGAATAACAATATCAAGTTGACATCTTTTAATATCCATATTATTCTCAGCAGAAAAAAAATTGTATTACTACCTTTGCCTATACCTCAAGGATACGACTTTTTTCTTTTACTGTTTATTTACATAGACGAATAATAAGCTAATATTATAATACTATACTTTAAATAATAATAATATCACGCAGTGGTTGAAATCCGTTACAGTTGTTAACATTCGATTTTCCCTATACCGATCGTTATTTACAAGGTTACCTATTTACTTTAACCTTTTTACGATAAGGAATTTAATTTCAGTGTGTCGTCGCAGACATTAAAAAGTAATATAATACTGAAACGTTAAAATTGTAGAACCAAAATGTCGTGTTCAACAATATTTAACTATATAGCTGTTCGGTTGAATATACTGCAGCTACACCAATAATAGGCACATGCTACTATTTATGTCCATACCATATTATCTAACCGATACTCGGGTGACGGTATAATTACGACTATAGTGACAAACCACAGAAATGCGATTCCAGGACGTTTCTTTTAGACGAAACATGCTATTAAAATAAAAACGAACATCATTTTTTACGTACGATTTTGTTAAGATTTTTTGTATCACTCAGACCATAAGCGTATGTTGACCGATTTAATGCTAATTTAATTTAACGCACACCCGAATTATGTAAGCCGTTTTAATAACAACCATCGTTTTGGAAATACCTCTTGATGGTTGGTCTGACGCAAAGAATGTCTTCGTCTTGGGTATTTTTAAAGTGTGTTATTTTCGTTTGGAGACAGTGAGCACACATTCCTCTGAAGAGTATCAAACGAAAATATTTTGGTAAATATTACAGTCTATGTGATATAGATAAACGGTACCTATGTAACAAGTAATGAGTACATACAAAATATAAGTATACTATTTTATAGATCAAAAATGTTTTTGTAGGTATATATTATATTTTATGTGAGATTGACAAACGGTAATTAGATATCTACATAATATTTGTATAGATTGTTACTTTCTTTTCCGTTGCCAAAACAACGCACTTAAAAACACGGGAATTTCGTTTTCTGTAAGTTCTGTTAACGCTTTTCTTTATTTCATTTTTTGAAATTATGTTTTATTTTTTTGGTCTTTGACTAACGTAAAAATAACTGTAATACTTGTCTATACTATGAGTAATAATAATAATAATTTAATTAGTTATGATCGGTAAATGGCAATCATCTTCCACAATATTCAGAAACATTCATAAATTAATAAATTAGTCGATACTCCAAGACATATACAAGTATACAACCTAGTATTATATTAGTTTTCCGACCATAATTTGAAAATATTGAGTTTATTTTATAATAAGCTCGGTGTCTCTATGAGTATGATGATTTAGGTGTCCAAGAGTAGTTGTTTTAATAATGAATAAAATAGCATAGCAATTACTACGGTTATGATGAATAGCTGCCATTCTTTAGAATATTAATCTCGACAAATGTTGTGTTCTTAGAAAACCGATAAATACGAGCGCATTAGGTAGCATTATATATGTGTTATTGAATTTCTTGCAAATAGCAAGTTATTGAATTTTAATCGAAAACAAAATTGCCTACTGCGAAGACGAAAAAAGCGCTCCCAGATTAAACACTCGGTGGTTTTTCCCGTCGACAAACTATTGAATTTGTTGTATCAATAGGTAAGTGAACGGAATTTCACTAAAGCCCTTCCAAAAGGAAAAAATTACAACTCAGCCTGCGGTATAAAAATATAACGTCATGCAACGGTAGCACATACAAATACCCGTAGTGCCCACCCTCGTCACTTTTAACTGGGCAAAACGGATTAGAAACACATCATAATATTATATATAGGTTAGGTCGGGTACCTACCCGATTGCCGAGGAGAAAAGCGCAAGTCACTTCGCGAGTCGGCTGTTGTAGTTGTTTACTCTACTGAAGTCCTTAATTTATTATAACAGCAGGTACTCTACATTATACTGACCGCTCGAAACAAGAAAAAAAATAAGGAACCAGCGCCTTGGCGAGACACCAGTGTAAACACCGTAATTCATGTAATGAAATATTATATTTTATATCACTTTGAGTCGTCCACGTAAGACTACTTCAAGTGGCCGATGGGTTCGTACTAGAAACGTATAATAATATGCCATAGACCATGGTACACCTCACGCACGATATTATCATTGTAGTGAGCAAATAACAATTATTTGAAATCCAAAATGCGTTTACAGAGTTGTACATTTTCAGAAGAATCCCGCAGAAACGTCTCGAATTCTTAGGGGCGAGCACCTGCACGTGTGTGCGTGTGTGTGTGTCTAAATATTTAAATACAATATTAATAATTGTCACGGTTTTTGCCCCGTTCAATCCAACGGCGTATTAGGTGTTTGTTAAAAACGCTTTTCTATTTTAAGATTTAGTGATAATTAATAGCCAATGCTTAGAACTATATTGCGTGAATAAAAACGTCTACGAAAACCAAATAAATTATGTGTTTAGATGTATTGGAGATTTTATCACAACGGAGTTTTAAAAAGGCAAAGAAAAACCGATCGAAATTAGTTCGATACAAAGTTTTGAAGAATAAGACAAATTCGATACGTATCACGCTGGTGTGTTGCACATGTAAGTTTCATTGACGGTAAATTTTAAACCACTCTATAGCGATACACTTACATTTTTCCCTCGAAAATCTTTATCGTTACTCACGTCCTATACGGTCCGCCTGTAAGATATTATCCGAAAACATTATCGGACAGAGTTTAAAAAAAAAAAACAACTAAGAAACTAGGAGCAATAATTTACAAGGCGGAAAAAAAAGTTTTCTCAATAAAATGTGTTCGTTCTGTTTTGTTTTTGGTTTTAGCACGTATGCTATTCTACACACAAACATTGCGCTCAGCAGCTAAAAAAGTTTTAAATCAATATCCATACATTAACGAAATGACAATACACGTTGTGTTATTATAAGCACCGACTTGCAGCAACACGTCGGACAATAATTATTCAATTAATTCATTCCGATTTACGTTCAGTTATTACGTTTGGTAATTATGCACAATACGCAATAGTATACCATAATATTACAAATTTACATTTTCTGTGTATGCTAATTTCATATTTACTATCGAAAATATGATTTTAATGACCGAAATCAAAACGCAGTATTCCAACGCTGTTCTAGTATTATTATGTTTTATAATTTTAACCTAGACTATAGATATACACCGAGTTTAAGTGTACGCCATGTACCTATAATTATTACAGTATTACACGTATATAAATACAACGTTATGGATATTATATTATTCGGACTAGAACGCGTTGAAAATTCCCGTAAAAACAGAATTTAATTGAAGGACATTTTTTTAACAATATTTTTTTAATCTGTTAATGTTTTATGAGTAATTATGACCGATTGTTTGTTCAGTTATAAATATTGCCGTTTTAGTTTTTCATTAAATATAGCAAAAATATTAATTGGTCTTAAGATGTATTGAGCATTAATTTTAAAACCTCGTTAAAAGGTTATTTGAATAGAAGTGCAAAATGTATAAAGCAATATTATGTATAATAATATGTTCATAATATTATATTGAAGTATTTTTCTCAAGTCCCTTTTTGTTGTAATTAAATAGCTTTTTCTAAGGAATCTCGAAGTTTAATAAATATTTATTTCATTGATTTAATAGCTCACATCACAATTATTATAAAATAATAATCATTAAAACTTAAGATTTATTTCTAGTTATACCTATAAGAACGTTAGCCAATTATTTTTGTTATGCAATAGTCGTATATAGCTTAATATTTATGTCATCTTTATCGCTATAACATCTGTATGTTACTTTTTAGTATATCAGTATAATTGAGATGAATTTTTCTTTAGAAACTTATGGGTTATAAACAGTTTTATACAAGTACCTATTTTTTTTCTTCATCAGGATTTTTAGAATTAGTATTGTATTATAATATTGTAATATTATATGATATATTGATATAATATATATAATAAAGAAAATATAATATATTGTCTTATCACGTCATAATATAATGTATAAACTATCCATTGATGTAACGCCCTACGGTCAACTTCTCATTCATAAAATATAATGAACAAAATTATTCTGTTAAGACGAGTGAATATCTATATAATATATGAAGGGAAACCATCTACAAAACTAACCGGATTTTACTTCTAAAAACTTCGTCAAAAGTTAAATACTGAAATGTTCGTTTATAAAATATTTATAAATGAAGCCAGTGCCGTACTAACTTTCATTGGAGCCTCAGGGCAATAGCATTTTGGCACCCCTATTAAACATACATATATTTTAAACGTTTGTCGCTCTTTAAAATGTTACAACTTTTCTCGCTCTAGGGCACTTGGCCCATTCACTACCCACTTGGAACAGCTCTGAATGAGGTGTTTTAATTTTTGCAATGTGAACATCGGACACCGAACTTGAGACTACATAACAAGCGCAGCCACAGAACAACCTACATTTTTTTTTTTTATCAAATATCATTTTTAAGAGTCGTTTAAAACGGATACAACACTAATATACATAATATCATCATTACCTGCTGAAAGAATCGTGTACAACGTCTCCAGTAGAATTGTAATTATTTCTTAAATAAGAACATAATGAAAACCGTGTATTATTACATTACGTGTTTTGTGTTCTATTAAACATATCATCAAGGATTTGAACACTAACCGTAGTATAAAACCGTTTAAACAGAAGAATACGGAATATGGTATATCGTATAATTATAATCATTATTCGTTACACCCACATTTAAAATTAATTCAAAATATATATAATATACTCATATTATATAGGTTTAACATTATATATATTATATATAACACTGTCACAAGACCCGTATAAACTGTGTGAACGTATTTAAATATATAATATACCTGTATATAGTATATACCAACCAGTGGGTAACATTCGTGTTAGTTGCATCGCGTCGTTTAATTTAAATATATAATTTTAGGGTCGAAATCGTTAAAATCAAAACAATCATTTGACTGTGACATTCTGCTTTCCGGTTTTAACCACCGCGGTTGGTAAAATATATAAATTACACTATTACGCCTATATAATTGTAAATGTACCTAACTACTCGCGTTCCGAAGAATTTTACCTTTTTTTTATTAACAATATGATTATTGTTTTTCACTTTTACTTTGCATTACGACGCAGAAGAGACCATTACATACGAGCACATTGTGTTTACCGAACGAGATCGTCCCAATAGTTCGTTCACGTGAGTATACGTCGTGAGAATAATAATATCGTTTATCAACGACGGTGGCAACTATTTTCCTAATTGGATTAGAGACAATACAATTCACCTCCTTGAGTCAACTGTGTCGTCAAAAATAGTCTCCAACCCGGTGGACGATCGAGAAACTTTTTAAGCCTTTTTTTCTCCTTCTATTAATACTGGTTATTATTGAAATGTTTTTTTAAACTCCCGAACAGCTTGCGACGCCATCTATTGCATAATATTATTGCAGCAATGGATCCGCGGGGTTTGCAGTATAATATTATAGGTATGGCGAGTTGATTGTGTAAAGCGAAATGGGAGAACTATTTTCAGATATAACCATGGTAATAATAATAGTAATAAACTATTACTAAATAAATATTATTGCTGATAATATTACCCAAACTACTCGTAACCTGTGTAAGGCGTTTAAAGGTGATGCATCCTACGTAATGCACTTTATTACACGCGCCGTAACTATGTTGCAGAAATAATTTACTGGAAATAACTTCGTAGTGTTTGCCGAACAGAATTTTATTTTCCCCACACTTGTTATTATATTTTTTTGTTTTTAAAGAATAAAAAGAAAATTTAAAAATTTTCGTCTGTGACGGGTCAATCGATTTTCGATCGGGACGATGAGATAATACATTGGTTGATATTTTGTGAACACCACAATAAATCGTATATTATTATATACACACTCTCTCTCACACACACACACACACACACACACACACTACACACACGCAAAAGCTTTAGTTGAGCAAACAGAAATAGACGTGACCGGTACCGTAATTCTCGGCTTGGTCTCGGGTTCGTTGCAGGTCGGACGAACGGTTGTGTATAGCTGGATTAGAGTGTCGTTAGATAAAAAGACGCGGAAAAATTCTAAACCCTTGATTGACGTCCCCGATAATATTATTAAGCTAACATCATTAAATACGCGTATACAGGGAGATTGCGTGACCATTTTTTTTTACCATTACGATAATATCTTGATAATAACTACTAACCTCTCCGTCCCTCACGCACTCAAACAATGTAGGACCTGCAATATACATTTTTTATCTGTTAAACCAATTAATGTCGTAAGTCAATGCCATATTATTAGAGTATATAAACGAATATTATACATCATTCAATCAATATAAAACTTGTTATTGTAGAAAATGTATACCACGACGTGTTCAATACACTATGACAATCTGGTGAATGAGCGAGTAATAAGTACATTTAATGTATGTACAATCAAAAAATAATGAAACAATAATACGTATTTCTCCCTCTTGTAATAGTTTACTCTTTTAGCTATAAATATTACCTTATATAAATAAATCTGTATAATATCTGCGGCAACATTTAGATTTTTAGTTTAACAACAACCTATATATATAATATCATAATCAACAACTATCAAGCAAATCCTGAATATCACGGCGCTATTAAGAGGCATAATATAAAATATACTGCCATGTTATATGGTAGCAATAAGTTCAAAAAAATCAGGTTTATTATGCGTCCCAAACTCTCGAAATGTTGGACTTTGTGTCCGTGATGCAGTCGATGTCTCGATCGCACATTAATTCCATTTCCAGTTACGTATATAGGCGCTATTACTATTTTTAGGTAAAAGAGTTTTATTCTGTTTAAAAGTTTAAATTTAATTTTGTATTTTGACGTACAACTGGAATAAAACACTTTACGTTGAACTATTCAAAACTGTGTTGATTCAATTGATTTAACTCCCACGTCCAGTCGCACAACTATGTACGTGTGATGTCGTAAAACAAAGTAACATCCAACGAGAGATCGCTGGGCGCATCACAATATCCACCGTGACGCTTGTGAATAATAATACCTAAAGCGTAGTGCTGCAGAGTTTTTTTGCAACGGATATCACCAGAATGAAATTATACTCAGCGAAGTGGCCCGGTGACATTCGTTTAAAAACGCGAAGCATGCGACTGAGAACCTATGGCTATTTTCGGAAATACCTATAATTTTTTTCATAATATCATTATTTCGTCAAATTTATTTCATTTTCAGCCTAATCGAAAAAAATATATACAATTTACGAAATAAAATACCTATTTAACTGTAACAAACGGTTCACGAAAAGCTTCCGTAAAATGTTCAAGAGGTCGTATGCCTTATGAAATGGCTCTTTATCCGATTTAACAAGTATTCAAACTTCAATAATACAATTTTATACCTAATAACCAATAATAATATATTCACTAATTTTGATATATTTGTTTAAAAGTGGAAATATTATGAGATATAATATATTATTATTCCATTGAAAATTTGTATGACAAGTTGAGACAACCTATCGTATTCATTACACTCATTACATTCTCATTCTTTCTCATATCCGAAAAATATCTTCGGTACATTTTGATTACATTTAACCATTTTCCATTTTCTGGTAACATTTTACATTTTTTTGTATTTTAAATTGCTCCAATATGTTATTCAATATCGAACCATCGTTTAGATGAATTGAATAATTTTTAGTAGGAACGTGTGAATGCATGACTAGTACGAAATATTCAGAACAAGAACGAGCTTAATAGCATTTGAAATTAATACACTTGTTTGAAATCTTTGAAATATCGTGAACGCTTTCAATATATTTCGGAAAAGACCACCAAGTACGGGGAAAATAATATAATTTTAATTTTAAAATAATAATAAAACTCTATACAGCACCACTTGGCGCAAGATCTGTTTGCGCATTCTTCGACAATAATAAGTCATTGTCGATGTTGAAGTACAACGTTTTGATAGATAAGGAATAGTAAGTTAAAAGCATTAATTCATTATACCGGGAATTCCATTTAGTTTCTTTTACGAAAGTTCGAATCGAATATTTTTAATTAATTAGAACTTATAAATACATTTCTGTGATATGTTATAGGTACCTATACAAAAAATATAAATCTTTGAAAAAGTTTTAAATAATTGAGCCACAATCATAAATTCAAAACTTTGGTAAAATGTTAAGCTGCAGAATTTCAGATAGTTAGAGCGGCGAACTTTGACATCATAATATTATTATCATAGTCGTTATGAATACTATAGGTACCTATTTATCAAAAAAATAAAATATTTTATCTGGTGCACCTACCTACCTACCTACAATTATTGAACAAATCAATTGTTTTAATTAACTATACTGTGTAACATAACAGCATTTTTTTTTCAAAATTAATTGCTATAAACGTGAATAATTAAAAGCCATTTTAAAAAAAAGAATACATTTATAATGTATATTAATAGGTATATGTATTTTAATAAATACAATACAGTTCCGTATCGCAAAATATGCATTTTAGAATAATTTTAATAAATTAGATATTTTTTATAATATATTGCCAGTTTTTCTTAGTTATAATTATTATATGATTATTATTATTTGAACTTCCTTAGATGAGAACAATAGTATTTTTGACTAAAATAACAACTGCAGTTATAAAAAAAGAAGAAAAATGAACCCAAATTTAATAGTGCAATTTACCGGTTCTCTAAGTCGCATGCTCGTATAAAGTCGTACAAGTATTTACTACTTATATTCTATACAGTACTTATTTATACTATTTTCTATGCTGTGTACCCAGCTATAAGGTAGGTACCTACTTTGAATACATTTTGTGCGCCCTATATATAGCTATTGCGAAGCCCGAATGCTTAGCATCTATTCGTACGTATATACAATAACGATATTCGTATCAATTCGGAACTCGGAAGTTGGTTGGTATTTTTTTTTGCATCGACCTGTCTCTATGTAATATACATAAACTCACCCCCGTACTATTGGTGAGGTGCATTGGCATTATACCATTTCCAATCGCACCCATTACCCAAGACAAATGTAAGCAAATCTGTGCCTCCTCCGAAAATGTCTGTTTTTCTTTTCCGTCCATAAAGCATTTCCGAGATAACAATATAATATACTTTTAATTTGTAGGCGCGTGTCCCATCTTTTATATTTATAGTAATAATGGAAACACATAAAGAAATACAAAAGTACCTATGTACATAAATACATAATACATACATATGTAAGTATATATATATATATATCTATATATATATATTCTATATTAGTCCCGCGATGAATCAATAACTATACACTTAGTATCGCGCAGGGAAGAGGGAACTCGCAGATTCCATTCAAGTTTAATTTCGGTCCATTGTTCGCGAACCATGCACAATTTCAAAACCTCCCGACCATTGACGAACTTAAAGTTTTTAGCTTCAATCTCACTTTGCGCCTTTTGATTCGAAAAAAATCCAAGACCCACGAGATTGGATGATATCAACTTAGACTGCGTTGTACGTTGTAAGTATGCCTGTGTGTAGTTTCAAAGGGTTCTTATGTAATACGCATTTATATATATATATTAGTTAAGCTGATCGTTTGACGCTGGAAATCCATTTTAGTAATATAATCAAATTTCGTAAAATACCGTTAACGGAAGTACTGGTGAAGGTTTAGGTAGAGCGGGTTAAATATAAAGCTGTTCTCAGAACATCGCCAAAATGTGGTACTTACATAGCAAAGAATCGTCAAGCGTCTCGTGTAACGTTTATTTAAAAAAAATTAATTCGCTTTGATATCGACATTACACTGAGATATAACTAAAACGCTATCGCTTGCACGAAAGTGAATTAGATAGGTATACCTAATCTGATTTGTTTTTAGCGAGAACTAAAAGTTAATACATAATTTTTTGATAGTCATATTTTGATTATACTACTAAGTACTAATACGATAAGGTTTTCAAAATATGGGCAAATCGGTATGGTGATTATTTCAATGTCATAATTATTATTATTGTTAGACAAAATCCAATAAGAATATTGTAATTAAAGGATCAGATATGTTTGGGACTTGCAAGTTTTTCCTATCGATCCTATTATACATTATGCAAGGCGGACATGCTCGGCGAATCATCCTGTATATTATTATATCATAGTTCATCAATGTCCGGTGTCTGATTAAAAATATAATGTTTTTTGTTTGTAAACGTACGTAAGAATAGTACGACTCTATTCCGTTTGCGTGTAACGGAACATCGATGCAAAATAATAATTTATGTTATTATTATATTCGAACGTATATAATGTATGAATAAAACGATATCTCCATCACGCGTCAGTTATAACTCTGTTGCTGGTATGCACCTATATAATAAGTACGTCTGTTGTATAGCAAACAACATCAAATTTATTGCCACACAAGCATACGAGCACGATAATGCGCGAGGAAAAGTAGGGAAAAAACCCGATTTGAATTCCGTGGTGTGCAAGATTCGACGATTTATTTTAGTAAACTACACTCTTACCAAGGCCCCGTCGTCTACCCTCGTAGCATTCGTGTTTTTTTTCTCATGTCTATTATTGTAAAACGCCGCAAAAGCCATAATATAAATTTCTGAGGAAATTTTAGCCGACGCGAGGGTTCATTCGTATAATAAAATTAGTATAAATATATAAATGATACGATATATTGTACAAGAAATGCGCGAAGACTTTAATCTACTTTAATTATACAAGTGAGCCGTCGCGGGATACCAGACAGATGTGAATCATAAAAATTATTTTCTATAGAAAATATGCATGAAAATTGAAAGGATGGTTTATTAGAGGAAATACAAACTAACATGGTATAATAAAAAATAAAATATTCAGATTTAAAAAAAAAATTATTCTGTATTTTAAAAGCGCATAAGATGTTTTGTGTGTACGTTTAAACGCAGTTGCGCACGTTGCACTTATGCGTGCATGGCGACGTTACCACGAAAAACGCTGATCTCACCCGCTGCATTATATTATGTTTCACATCAAAAAGTCTAGTTTTTTGTGTATTTCACAATAATTGTTAAAGTGACTATTGTTTTGTTTTCGAAGAACCGCATCAAATATAAACCTATTTTAGGGACTTAAATATTTACTAATCCAAATCAGTAAAATTTCGAACAAATAAAGAGGAATTTAAGAATTTTTAAATTAAAATATAATGTTAGGTAATGTACGAGCAATGCCCTGATACTCTCACCATATTGAGATGTTTAAATGTAGATTTTTAAGTTCCTAAGACAGGTTATTATTATAAAGATGATAATGAATATCGATAATTCTACCATGGATACCAGACACTCGTGGAGGTACACAATGTTGTCAAAATTTTGACCTCAATAGAATTTTAGATCATATAATGATTTCATACATAAATAATTCTAGGATAATTTTTTTTTTTTATTTAACTTACCTACAGGTTAGTAAAATATTTTACAGGCCCTATACACTCTTAGAATGTTGGATTAAACACGTTTATACACTACAGTGGGCCAACGGTTTGTATGAGATAATGGTCCATCGGGACGAACTAACCCTTTCCCAAATGTATACGAATAAGTCCAAGAGATGACCTTTCGTTAGACGTATATATAGGTATATGTGTGTTTGTGTTTTAGCATTTTGTGATTCCCTCTTTTTCTCTTCGTCAGTTATATTTTTTTGAGAACACGAGACGACAAAAATATAGCTGAGCTTTGCTGGAGAACTTTAAGCATATATTGTCCTCTATGAAGGCCCACTGGGACATTGGATTTACAACGAACGAGTTCAACCAAGTTTGACCGATGGACCGGAAACTGCGTGTTCGTATATTCTATACAGTGTGGTTTAGATAGGCTTCCAGTATTATATGCAAAAGCAGTAGCTATTTGTATTATAATAAACAAGCCATGATGTTTGAAAATTTTAAAACCAAAATCTTATTAGTGGCACGCTCCGCGAACAACCTTAGTATAAGAAAATATTTTATTTTTTAATTATTCCATCGTCTCCGGAACTACACTGACATTATTGTATTAAACTTACATAATGTGAATAAAATTAAAATGACTTTACCCATATAACTTATGAAATAAACACACAAACCGCATTTACATTTTTTAAGCACATCAATATCAAAATCCCTGATTTTAGTTAAAACTGATCAAACCAGCTAATTACAATTTACGTTACATAAATGATAAATAAAAAAATGTAAATATTTTTACCATGGTATTTAAAATTATTTAAAATAGTATTTATTTTTTTTAATTAATTTGTTTTTGATTTTGTCAAACGATTGGCCTATTTAAATATAAATATTTGCGATTGCTGAGATAATTTGCTAGTAAAAATGCAAAGTATAGCATTAGTATAACAATTATTCTTAAGTATAAAAAATTTATGTTTTATAAATGCAAGGTAAATGGAGTTTTTTATACAGTATACTTTTATTGTAATATAATATTAAGTAGATATAATTAACGATGGCACATTATTCAAATATATTTTTAATTAATTTAATTTTTAAGAGCAATAAAGTAAAATAAAAAATCTTCAATATTGAGTATAGCTATGAAATGTATTTTATAATTTTAGTGGAAATTTTATTAATATGACTAACTTTTACTATTATTATCTGATGAATTTGAAAATCAGAATCGAATCATTCAATATTTAATATTACTTTAATATTAATATATAATACTGTATATTATGTGATCAAACAAAAAATTAATATTGAAACAAAATAAAACCTTAAAATATTTACTATTGCAAATAAGTTGAAATGATTTATTTTAGTTCAATAAACGATTGACATATAAGTGACACAAATAAAATAATTTTTCATAATAAAATCATACCAAATAAAATTATGTTAAAAAAATATCAAAACTATTGTTTGATACAAATTATATTGTTTTAAAATTAATAATACTGAATAAAGAATAAATATTTTATTATGTGTGGTAAATTTTTTATTTTATTCAAATTCTAAATAGTACAAATTGACTGTTTACTATATACCATATTCTGTAAAAAAATACATATTCAATTTAATTTATTGTTGTTGATAATAGGTGTGCTGTGTTAGAGCTAAAAAATAAAACATTTAATGTGATCATAAAGTATCAACTAATATTTTTTTCCATTTATATATTTTTTAAATGTATTTATACATACTAGTACATTATTTTCTTTTTGGTATTAAAAAAAAAATGTTTACAATCGTTCTTTTATATTATACGATTAAATTTGATAACAGTTATTTTGTGGGGTTGTAAATTTAAAAATAAAATGTATGAAAATAATGTTGAGTATAAAACAAAAATAGCAAGTAAATATTTTATATTTTAAACTGCTCATATTATATCGCATGACAAATGACGATGCGATGTTAAATTATCCTCAAGGGACAAATGTATGACGTTTTATGTTTTACATTTCATATAATTTTAAAATCAGTAAAATTAGCTATATGGAGAATTATTGATAAGATAAATCTGTATTAAATGGTACCTAAGTTGTAATGGACGAATTTAGATAAACTCCAGTCGCAATAATAATTACTGTCAATATATAATATTGAACATAAATAAATATTGACTGTGCGTCATTTGACTGGTGGCATTTTTTATTTTATTAACAAAATCAATTAAAGTAAAAACTTTTTCGCTGTCAGCATTTATTACAAACTAATACTTTATTAATTAATACTTATATATTCCAAATTTTTTACATTGGGTTAATGCACTTACTTTGTTTCAAAATATTTCACTAAACCAAACAAACCTGCTTTGATGGAATAAAAATACCATAACTTTAAAATAATATTAATTTTTATACTGTTAAAGAATTATAAAAAAATGTTATTGTTACAAATGCAAGATTATTTATCAAGTTTTCGGAAAATTTAATGAAGTAATTTTGATAAAAGGATAAATACTAAATGTAAAAATAAATAATTATTTACATTTACTCACTCTTATTCTTATCTACAATCTAATTATACACAAAATATCAGTAGAAGTTAATTAATTAGTATTATTACCTATCGTAGTATTTTATAATACTAGTAAAATGTAAGAAATATTCAACAAGATACTAATTGAACTGTTGATACTTGATACTAAAAGTAAAAGGTTGTTTGAACTTATTTTTACAATGAATTGAGACAATATTTTAATAAAAACAGTAAATTTCCGAGATGTAATAATGATTTTCAATAATAATTTTTACGTTTTTAATTACTTTTAGATAGCTATAGATGGCTTTTAGATACCTATAGAGCTAATTTATTTTATTCTAACAAGAAAAATATTATGTTTTTACATACCCTGAGTAATATAGTTTTATACCTGGATCGGGATTTATTTTATTAATTTACAAGATCGTACAATAATACCGTAATTATTTTAATGGCAAATGGTGGATACTTTGCTCTCTGAGAAATATAAAACACGTAAGATCCGTTTAATTACAATGATTCTTTCATAAGTACCTACGTTTTATAAAACCCATAGCGTTGTTCCAATATGGAATTTACAAATGTACTTATCTTTTTGGTTGGAAGCAGTACGAAAATACTCGATACAAAAGGTAATTTTGAAATTACAAGTTTAAACGTATAACTCTTACAGATAGTAAAGCAACGTGTGGGGTCCTCTACATAGCTGTATATATAGATTTTAATATTAAATTAAAACATTAAACAAAACTTTAAAAAGTTTAAAATTCAACTAGCACAACAAAGTGGTGAGTTTGTCCTGAGTATTATTATCAAATTATTTTAAATTTAAAAAAAACATACCAAATGTCATAGTTTAAATAGCTTTTATATTTTAAATTGGTTTACGCTTGTCTTAAATGTTATTCAAAGCTATGAAGATTCTTAGTTTATAAAATTGCGTTAAAATAAAATATTTTACCATACATGTATGGATGTATATTTGTTTTTAATTCAAATTTTAAGAAAATAGATGAGAACAAAACATTTAAATATTATTTGTAAACTCTATGTGGCCCACGTGGCCTAGGGTTTTTTATCAATAAAAGAAAAAAATGTTAAAACTTAACTGTTTAAATGCCAACGTATCTACGTTCTAATACTCGTTTAATAATACACTCCCAAACTACTTATGAATCTTTTCGGTTATTTAGCCACCAATAACATTTTCTTATTTCTTATGGGGGGATAGGTTATTTACATACCGGCTTATTTTTATTAATACAGTTATCTAACACGCCATTCTTCCTTGCATATACCTGCAGATGAAAAGGTCATTAAGTCTAGCCATAACCGAACGACTTAACTGCCATACTGTTACTTGTTAGTAGTGTTTAAGTTATTATTTGGTGAACATGAATTTCTTACGTCTCTCAAAACTAATCGAAGAGGAAAGTGATGCTATTTATTTATTTATGTGATTTATATATCTATTTATTTGGGGATTTTGGTCGGTTTAATTTGCAAAATGAAATGATTTATTTTTATTTAAAATGTATCAATAAAATGTATTATACAATAATATACTCTAGTATACATTAAATAACTTATCCTATACCACCAAATAATGTAAATAAGTCGGTATATGCTCAGTAGTATGAAAATTTTAATGGCGACCAAAGAGTTCCGGTTATTATTTGTCATCAACAAAAGCAAAATCAGTAGAAATGTAATGGCTAATAATTAGGCTTGTGGTCAGTATGAGTAAGTAAGCCCTTAAACCTTATGGACCTAACCTTATATCAATTACTTTAATATAACATTCATAATCATTAATTTGTTGACAGCAATACAAACGATAAGAAGGTACCTACAGGTAGCATTTGATGTTTTTGAGAAAATAATTCTTAGTTGGGTTAGGTCCTTTAAGTTTTTTATTAGGTAAGGCCATTTTTTTCTGAATAATTAACAAAAATTACAATAATTGTATACCAGAATATTATATATTGACGACATTTATTATGATAATATTGTTCTGCCTCCAAGAATATTGTTTTGATATCAATAATTTAAGTGTAAGTATAGTGAAAATGTAATATTATTATATAACTAACTACAGTATTGTGACAAACACAAGTTATTGCAATAACAATTAAACTTAAGTACCTACGCAATATTAAAAGCTTTTTGAAATAATAACAGAATAAAACCGAACACCTTCATAACGTAGATAGGTACCTCTATATTATAATATTATTATTAAATAATGCACATTTGCATGGAAGGCACTGAATTGCATACTCCATGCGCCGTTCTACGAATTGAATTTGTTGAAAATAATTTTACCAATCTTTACAGTATAATATTTTAAAATTAATTTTCTATAAAAACTGAAAATTGCAATTAAAAAAAAATGTATACACAAGTATATGATGATCAAACGCAATATTGACATATGATGAAAAAATTCCAATAACCACTTCAAATGTTTCAATCCCAAAATCAAAATGTTATAGTTCAACGTGTACACTACTTTTCATATATTTTACTGTCCAATCACCATTTATAAAAATAATATTATAATATGCAATTATATTCATACCTATAAAGGACGATTTTTTCCTTAATAACACGATTGCATCATGATGTTCATATCCGAGTTTCAAATTATGTTATAATATAATATAACACCTATAGTTAGTTTGTTATCACATATGGTGATTCACATTTAATTGTGCCTACACTCACGACTTCTACAAATTTCAATTTTTTTTGAAATATTTTATTCTAACATAGTTTGATATTATTCCAACGCAACGATTTTTAATCTTTAACATTTTTAGTTTTTTTAGTGACATAATACATTTTTTATTTTATTTTATTCAGAAACAGAAAGTTTCCAAAAACAACGATGAATAAAATTCAAATTTTGAAAAATTAGTCAAGTAGTTACAATGTATTTAGAGTTAAGATGAATTAACCAATATTTTTTTTTGGAGGTGCCAATCCACTTTAAATTAAAAACTAACAAAATGTTGCCATCTAATAAAAAATAATATTTCCAAAAACAGTTATAACTTTTTCAAACATTGAGTGTCGGCACATAAACGGATCACCTTATTGTCTTGTTATACATTATTTTAGATTATTTAGTAAATTAGAATGAATAGGTGTTTACATTATATACGTATTATTTTGAGAGCATTTTGGAGTAGAATGAGTTCCTATCTTAAACTTGATGGTGGTTAAACAGTAAACACAACACCAGCTTTTTCGGCAACATAAATGTTTTGTTGTTATTAAAAAACTATTAATAGTAGAAACGATAAACTATTCTCCGTTACATATATTATTTTTTTGTATGAAAATAATTTAAAAATATTTAGACTTTCTAATTCCTAATTGTATTTTTTAAGTTAATTATATTATTCAACGATACTTCGGTATTGACTTAACAGGAAGGTTATAATTTAATGACAATATTATATGATACCATAATGTTTGTTTTAATTTATTAAAAAATATTTGAATGAAGTTAAAAAACTGTATGATTGATAGAAGAAAGTGAATCACGTATTGTCATGATATACAATGTATAGGTAATAACATAAATTATTGCTTTACGAATTAAATACAACTATTTTTACTATCTATATATAAGATAATTATTGCTATAGGAATCTATATGTTTACATTATTCATATAATATATTCTACTTGCATATTAATTTTTGTACACGCAAACTATATGACTAATATATATTTCTTTTCATTTTTTTATTCACAGTTCTGTCACCTATATTTCAAGCTAAAGTTTCTACATAAAACATTTTGCATTTTGTCAGTTCTATGTCAAATGAAGAATAAAACCACATTTTTCAAAAACTTTTGTACATGAGTATTAAATATTATACACACATATTTTGAACCTCAGGGTGGACCACATCACAAGAAAGTTTCTCACCCGTGAGATAAAAACAATATCAGATAATATATATGTATACGTTTATAAGAAACGCGATGGCCATTTTTATACTCCTACAGTGATATGTGTTAGATATTTTTTTTATCTAACATTTGATTTACATCGTAACTTTACACTTCGTAGTTAACTAATATCGATACACCCCAGACCACATCATTCTTTCAAATAAAAACTATTGTTTCTTTCTTTTAACTTTCATCTTCTTCGATGTTTTTTCTATACAATTTAAATTGATGGAAGCGATTTCCATGATTGTTTTTGTCCAAATTTCGATTTAATTTTCTTAATTCTATAATTTATTTACATTATTGTTTTTTTTTTTTTTGTTATTTATCACCATAAAAGTTGTTGTACTGAAATATAGATTACACTTATGACATTTTTGTTATTTTCAGTTTGTTAAAATACGGATACGTTTTTTTTTTTGTTACAATGTTTAATCAACCGACACGTACGAAAAATGAAACCTTAATAATAACCGTTTTACCAGCTGGTGGTTTTAAAAAGTAATCAGAAGTCAAGCCATTTCTTTGGCAAAATTTCCACCGGACCTGTACTCGGTGCGAAAAACTTTGAGCATTAAGGCCGACACCTTGTCGTTGAATTTCGAGTAACGTCCAAAATGATAATTTAGGCTGTTATTTTTAAAACACATTTTACGCGGAATCAAGGTGTTTTGACTTCTACAGAAAATTGGTATTTAGAAGAAAATGATGATAATATGGTGGTTTTTGGGAAACTTTCATCTCGAAACTAATTTTAAAATACACTCTATTCTTGGAATTCAAAAAATTGTGTCATACTTATGATAAGAGTTGCACCATTTTAATTATGTCCTATACCTATTATAATACATTAATTTTATAAATCTGTTATAAATATTATGTTATGGCAGTACAATAGTTTGATTAAAATGGTGAGATAAAAGTAGGTACTGTTTCAATAACATGTTCTGTAGAAGTTATAAAAATACAACTAATATAATAAAATTCTATGGTAATTGATGAATTTTTTTAATAGGAGCATAAATATCATTGAAGATTTTATTCAATATAAATAATTGTTTAAATATGACATTTTAGCATTGAACTGCAATAATATTACAATAATAATTATTATTATTTGTCTATATAATATTATTCGTATCAAAATAGTATTATATGTGTCAATAGTGTAACTTACTGTCCTTAGCTCTACAATTATAATGTGGGGATCCTTACGAGTGGTACAGATTCGACAACATCATCGGTCGATGCCTGATTACCTACGTGTTTTTAATTTATTCTAAGCATTTGGCATGTTATTATTTTTAAGTTATGTGGTTCGATGGCTGAAAATATTGTATTTATTTTGTGGTCAAAGGTGCACGACGAGAGGACGAATCGAAGACGATTACCAAATGTGTTCCATTAAATTAATACCTACGGTCATTGTCGGGCCCTCGAAGTATGGGTACAGTATTTTAATCGTTTTTCGGTTTAAAACGTATGCCTATTTATCATGGTCTATAATATTAAAGTTTAATAATATAATGATTAACACACCTGTTTCGTCGTCGACGATGGCCGAGGACGCCTTGTTGGGCGCTCCGCCGCTGCCGCTGTCCACGGAAGCACGGACCGTGACGATCAGCAGACACCCAAGCGAGCATATCAAGAGCACAGCCGTCTTCATGTCGCGCGACTTACGCGATCTTTGTCGACGAAATGACGGAAAACGACGGAAAACTCGAAATTTGCAAAAAAAAAAAAAACTAGAAAACCAAAAAACCGTTATTTCGCGGAAAAACGCACTGATCGTTTGTAAACAGCAAAAATGTCTTAAAACATGAGACGAAAAAAATACAAAAAAAAAAAAAAACGGACGCTAAAAAGCCCCTCTTGAGGAGGGTACGGGAGTCAAGTCATCGCTCCAGAGGCGGACACACGTCGTATTACCGTCTGGACTCGGGGAGGAAGTCGTCCGCGATCGCTAGACCGAGCGGTGCCGGACCGAGAGCGGAAACTACGACGGCGACGAACGTCAAAAATCGTAACAGCCTAAATCGCCGAAATTATTGTTGTGACGCGTGTGAAGGCGACGGCGGCTGTGGTTTGGCGCACTTTATTTATTATTATTATTATTCACAGTAATATTATTATAAACACGCGCGCGCGGCGCACACACGGGAGACACGGACAACGGCAATGTGCGTCGAACGCCGGTCGCCAGATGACTGCTAACCACCCGATCCGGTCGCATACGCGGAGTGCCCGTCGTGTGTGCCCGTCGTCGTCGGCGGCGGCGGCGGCGGCGGCAGCAGCGCGCGCGGAGACTTCGTCGTCGTCGTCGTCGTCGTCGTCGTCGTCGTCCGTCGTCCGTCGCTGCGGAGCGGCAGCGGCCGCATTCGACGCGACGTGTACCATTTGCCGCCGACCCGGCGGGGATGTACCGCCGGACGAGTGGTTGTACGACTATTACCTATAATACTAATAATAATAATAATAATATGATACATATTATTATTATTACTATTATTTTTATTTTTATTGTAAGCGACCGAGCGCGGTGTGAGTGCGCCATCAATCATTCCGGATCCGGGGGGTATGTGGGGTCGCGATCCCCCTCCCCCCCCCTCACATCGAAAGTCAGCGGTCGGCAGTCGGCAGATTGTCGACTAGAGATTATATTAAGTTTATGTACCTTCAGAAACATTTTTATTCGTCCGTTTGATCAAGAGACGTGGTAATTATTATTATATTACACGCATTATAATTACATTTTAGAATTGACAGAGATGTTCAAAAATATTTTTTTATGGACACCTTTTATCATTGCCGAAATAGACATAACTGTAAATATAAGTACGTATAATATTATTCTAATTCATAATGCATTCACAAGTGTATTGAAATATATATATTATTTTCATGTGTTTTTTAATTTTTATGATTTTTGGGTTAAATTGAATTTTGGTTGTATATTTACAATATTAAATTATACAAATAAGCATTACTTTACTGACAATATTTTATTGTACAACTTTTAGAACATTTAGAATTTATTTATTTTTCATCAAGTACCTTATTAATTAATACCTATACGGCTATACCTATATTATTATCATCATAATACTCATTTCTCATCATTACATTAATGAGCATTAGAACGGTGAATTATTTGTTAATATTAATAAGTAATATTAATTATTACCTATTTATTTTACTTTTTTCGTTATAAGTTATAACTATTGAGACCATCATAAAATACAGGATAATCCGCCAAACGTACTCACCCTCACTGATATCCGTTAAAAATGTATCTAATTTAGGATTTTCAGATATACTTTATAATAATAGTTAGATTTTTTTTACCATTTCATTTTATTTAAATGAGTACCACTCTTACTTAATTTAAATTATTAACCAGATGAAGGTTTTTAACATATTATTGATACTCATAATTCGAAATTAAGTATTTTTTGAGTAATTAAGTTTTACTTACATAATATCATAGACCCATAGTGATAGGTTTATAAGATATTACGGGGGCTATGACATATTGAAAATTATAACAATAAAATTGTTAATTTTTTTAAATTTTAAATTTTATTTTATTGTTTTATTAACACTAGACTAAATATTACATATTTTTTTTTAAATGATTTACAAACCATTGTTAAGGTTGGCGGTTAAGGTTGTGAATCGATAACATTAGTATTATTATTTTATCGTGAGACGCTGTCATCGTGATTATATTTTATTCACTTGAACTGTTTTCAACGCAGTACATGTCTTTTTTTAACTATAAATATGTTTGGGTTATCATTTAAATGTTTAGTTACAATTTTCATTTTTATAATAAATTACAATTTTCGCTTTTTTAATCATACATCAATTCCATTGGCTTACCAATAGTACATAATTCAATGTCCACAGAAATAATATTTAAATAAATTATCTAAAATATAATAAATCACACGGACTAATTTAATTCTTGTTATACATTTTGAATTTCCTCTTGTCAATACTCATATATTATGATAGATATACATGATATTAAATTCGTTACTTACACAAATCCATTCAATTGATCAATGATCCGGAACATTGATTTTGTGTTATGGGTTGATTAATTTTTCAGAATGTTAACATATTTTGGAGAACGATATTATAATGTTAAAGATCTTAAGACGAAACACACACATAGCGATCGATTCGTTTGAGGCGTCACAGGGCCTCAATTTTCAGTACAGTTCGAGGAACCACACTTCGTGTCTTAACTAAAGGATCATTATAACAGTTTTATTTTACTAAGAAATTGAACGGCATTCCTAGTTTGTATAGTACAAGTTATAATATAATATTATCTTTTTCGGAAAAACTGTAGAAAATTAAGTAAAATAAATATTAGATTCAATATTATATCTATTTTATATTTTTTTTAAACCATTTCTGAGGACCGTTATCCGTAGTACAAGTATACATTTTAACAACTACCATAAAATAACATATCCTAAATGTTCAAACAAATAATTTGCAGTTGGAGTAATGTGGGATCAAGTTTTTAATAAATAAGTTTATAATGTTGTCACAGTCGCTCTTTAAATTAACAATGTATAGGTAAATAATGGAAATTCGGGTGTTGTTAGTATACTTTGATTATAAACATTAGAGATAGTGTGCTTGGTAAATCACCCTATTTATAAACTTATAAACAGACAACAGTTAAGATATTATATTTAAGTTTGTAGACTAAATTGGTTGCAGCGATGAATTATAATATTTTTATTATACCTAATGTAAATATAGCATTATTAAAAATATTTTTAATTTTATTTTTATAATGTAAATTTGTTTAATATTTTAATTGATTGCTCAATTTAATAATAAACACGACCAGTTTATGGCAAACCGGACTACTAGCAACGCATGTGACACGTCTTATTATTAGGTATTATTTTTTATTTATATTTTGTACCTATACATAATAATATACTTATTTAATAAGAATAATTGTATAAACAATACGATATTTCATATTCCTATGTTCCAAACGATGAAATATATTGTACAAAAAGTATCAATTAAGTAGGTACATAGGAATACTGAGTTTATTTTAGGCATATTTATTATCATTATTAATATTAATTATTAATACATGCATCCCACAGATTTGATCAAAATTAAAAATTGTATTGTAACTGGTCATCATAATATTATTATTAGGTATTAAAAGAAAAACAAAATAGTTTTTAAATAATTTTTAAATGCGTAAATTAAAGTAAAATAGATTATTCAATGCACCGTACACATGACATCTATATACTAACTCTGAAGATAACTTACAGTTATGAATCTTAAACATTATATTATATTAGAAGAACACATAATATAATATGAAATTATCTTTTATTTTTGTATAAATATACCAGTTGATTATTGTTTAATATTTTCGTCAGAAATTATAATTAATTAATTGATAAACTAGGTATTATAAAACTATTTTGCTGTGTAATTATAGCCTATAGGTATTATATTATCATCGGAAAAAAAAAAATTATAAATTTTACACCGCAATTGGCCAGTAACGTAAATACTTTACAAACAAATAAAATCATAACGTATTTAAAATGTATTAAATTAACATCACCCTATATAATTTAAATTTTAACATAATATTTTTAAATTAATAAATTATGAAAAACAATAAACAAATGATATGGTAAAAATTATAATATTTATTAATAATAACTAAAATCCACTTAATAGTTAATAGTTGAACAGTTTAATAATGCTTTTATATTTAACTGTTTTTTTTTTTTGACACTGTACTAAATAAACAATTTTATTTTATCTATGTGTAGGTATACTCGTATCATTGTTCATTGAAGTTCAAATGAGTGCCACTTAAAAATGTAAAATAATAATATATACTTACTACCTACATAATAATGATAGATACCGAAAAATAGTATAATCCATTGTGTATATTATTATTTTTGAACAAATGTTAATTTACTGGTGCTATCAGTGTTGTTAAAAAAACTACTTTTTAAATAAAATATGAAATAATTTTATGTTTGTGAAACCTAAAATTGAATAATCTCAACTACATCTACAGCCTATACACATTACACCTATACTATTACAAGTCTTATATATATAGTATAGACTTTAATATTATTATAGGCTCTATACCTACTTAATGATAATCGACATACAGGTTTTGACGGGGAGTGGTATTTTCACGTGTTCCCGTTTCACCTGTAAAGACTATCAATCAAAACACCATAGGTCTACTTTTTAGATATTATTGTGATAAAAAAAAAAAATACAAACATTTTTTTTTTTCTATGAATTGATTATAACAGCTTGTCTACAATGGTATCTAATTTTTTCCTTATTCTCGTAAATAAATACCGCTTGTTCTTATTTATTTTTGCAAGAAAAGGAGAATGCTGGGTGATATTTGCGACTTCTGTCGAGATAACGAAATCATTATAAATCATTATAATCATATATTTTGTAGGTAACTTCTTATAGTTTTGATTTTGTTCATTAAGAATATATTTCACAATCTGTAGTTAGTAAAATTCTTTGCAGTAGTAAGCGATAGGTTGAATGGATAGTATTTAGTCTTGCATGAAGAATCTATTCGTTGATAGTCGAGTATTTTTATCCAAATAGGTGGTCATGACATCATATTTTTCCGATTCAGCTGACTTCCTATAGTTCTGATATGAGAGAATTGCGATGCTTGGAGATAAAATAATTAATATAATAATACCCAATAATATGTATATATTATTATCGTTGACATCAGATACTTTTAAAATTGTTTTTCCTTCGACGACTTGACCTATTTACAATATTCACGGAACCGTCCAATTCAGCGGTTTTCAAACTTTTTTTTTTCGTTTACCACTCATGTGTATTACTAATCTGTTAATCATCACTTATGTCTATTTCCATGTGACCATGTTCAAACTCAATTTAAAATATTAATTTATTTACTCTCCGTTCTATCACTTTGTGGCCTTTCGCGTATCGACATGTAGTCTTCAGCGTGAAATGGTCACAAATATATTCTAGTAAATTTTTATTTTCTAAAAATATTGATAGTCAAATCATTAATTTTATTTCTCTAGTTTTTTAACTTTGCTATTCGACACCTAATTTAAAGCACAGCAGTTGAATACTTTTCGTATTATTTTTTCTTTCTTATGGCTTTTGGAATCTTCAACCAGTAGTTTCATTATAGTGAGATTACTTGTATACAAGCGATTTTCTCCAAACCATTGGATCATGCACAAATTATTATGTTACGTACTATATGCATGTGTATTATACCGGAAATAAAATATTTTGTCTGATACATAATAATATGCACGTTGTTTGACAAGAATTTTCAATTTAAAAGTTTGACGGAAAGAGTTCATTTTTCCTAAATAATATGAAGTAGGTATACATAAAAGCTTTATAAAATATTGTTTTGTATGCTTTTAAATATTAAACGCTTACAAAACAAAAGCGAATTGACGATTTCATTAATTTATTAAAAGTCAACAATGCAATATAAAACCTAGAAGTATAATATGAAAAACTATATTATATATTTTATACTAATAGATACCTCGTGCTTATTTATATATTTACAAAAGACTGCTTTCATCAGAAATTATAAATCTCTATAAACATCATATGCCAAATTGTAAATTCGACGAGAATGTTGAATTCCATACAATTTTATTTTTATTCTTAAAAAGGTTTTACTCGTTTCTAGTACCTTATACAGGTAAATAATGTGCTAAATTAATACCTATATACCTACCGCAAAGAGTATTTTTTATCTAAATCTTCGAAAATCAAACTGTAATACAATGATTGATTCAACGAACATGCTATTAATGTCTATTTTTGATTAACTTTATTTCTACTAACATTTTGCTAGATATTGTATTTGTAATTTTTAAGTTATCCGTCAATTATATTAAATTAACCGTACAAAAATCATTTTTTTTTCAATTAACGAATAATAATATATTTCTATATTGATTGTATTTTAAAATGATAAGATAACATTGTTGATATTTGTTGACATTTTTTAATAGATAATTTTATTTAAATGCTATATTTTTAGAGTTCACACTATTTGGTCATTTATCAACCCTTCTGCGGTGCGTGATGGGATTTAACTTTCGCCACCCAACTTAACCAAAACTACTTTCAAATAACCATGATCAAAATAGTAAGAGGCAGGAAATTCTCCATCAAAATTATTCAACTTTTTTATCTCCCCCTACACAATAATAAGAACCACCCTAATATATATATACTATTATTTTCATTTTTTATTTTTTACCACGTTTCAACCGGCGTGGTGCATATGAGTTTATGCTGCATATTAAGTTGAATGTTATAATCGTTGATCCTTCTCGTTAACCAAAGGAATTGTACCATAGGAGAATACAGCCGAAAGTACTCACTCGTAATATATGCTTGTACATATAATAACGTATACGATTATACTCTTTAAATTTTTGTATTTGGCGTATACCTTCGTATGTAAAATAATGTTTTTATAAAACTCACGTACAGTGTACCATGACTCACTACGTTTCTTCAAGTATTAAATTGTGGTACCATTATGGCATTATGTAATAAATATACATCCATATTAAACATAATATATATATATATACACATATTGTCATTTAATATACATCGCTTTATTACTCAGAGGTGCCATTGTAGGGTAACGAGGTGTAGCAAATGCTAACCTACCAGTTTTATTATATGATCCACTGACTTCGCCCAGGCGTCATTAGACCATATGCAATTGAATTAAAAATATTATTAAAGATGCATCCTACCCCATGGCCCATGATTTTACCCCAAATGACGCCCCTGTCTATATAGTATAATATGGTGACTGTAGTGTGTTCATAATTATTATTTATATATGCCCTAAAAATGTTTTCAAAGAGTTTTGGAAAATTGCTAGTTCTGTTAAGGTAGGACTGTAGAAGTTCATAACCTTACTCAAGCCGCTGACCAATTTTTCCAATTCTCACCATCACAATATGTTCAACCTAATTAAATTCCCATACCTAATTTCTTCTAATATTTTATTATTCTTTGTTTATTATCAAGTTTAATTTTTTTTTTTTTATTGATGGAAATGAAAAAAAAATGGCACCACGAACCAGGCAACCACGAAAGTCAAATTCGGGCAGTTATAAGGTACATACTGCCTTATCATGGGCTGATTTTAGGAATCCTACTCGACTTAATATGTTTTCCACGAGTGTTTCAAATGGATTACTGAATGGTCAACATATTTTTCATTATTTTGCTGGAAATTCGATGGTGATATTATAATTTAATTAATATTATATTTTTATTTTAACACTTACTAATAATGAAACAATAAGAATTAGTGCATATAAAGATGCATACATTTTAATACATTACTGTTTATTATACAAATCTATGAACCCGTATTTCATACAAAAATATAATAATCACTACCGATCAATAAGCAGCTGGCTACTAACAACTTTAATCAGAACTATGATAATTCTGAATATTATTATTCATCACAATATTAAAAAAATATGTATGTGAGTCTATGTATGCAGTTTAATGGATTAAAACTTATTATACATATTACATACTGTACATACTACATAATAACTAATAATTAATTTTATTTGTAACAGATTATTTATAAGTTATAATCAAAATTGTAATAATTTTAAAGACGTTCATGTTTTATTAAAAATACATACCTAATAATGAAAAAACATTTTTTTTTTAATTAAAAATTGTATAATTATAAAGTTAGACATACCGACTACCGTAACTCCTTAATATTAGCTTATCGTACCCAATGGTTTATGCAGCAGTGAAATAATTAATCATAAAAAAAAAGTGCAGAATAATAATACTATCTATTTGCGACCTTTAAAAGTTTTAAAAACACAAAAGTGAAAATCGTACGAAGATATAATTGATAACAAATTTAAAAATAATAACATACTGCAGATGACATAATATCTTTAAATAGGTATAGAATATATTCTATCTATAAGTATACATGGGTACGTAAAAATGTTTATTACAATAATATTATGTAATTGTTATCGTAATATCAAGATTTTCACAAATCGATCAAAAAAACATCTTTTAAATATTATATAGAGCACCACATTGACACCGTATTGAAGTATTGTCCCTGCAATTGTCCGACTTCACCGACAACGGACAAATCGGGAAAATATTTCTTATACATTTGGTTGATTTGTTCGTTACATGTATACCCACACATAGTCAGTGGGATTCCTTTGAAGTTTATTGGTGTACGTTCCATCCGTTATATACCTACCTACTGCTTTTGCTGCTACTGCAAGCCAGTCCCGTACTATAACGATTTTTCGACCATAACAATACAAGACCGTAGGATTTGGGACGGGGACCTAGCTTAATAAGAGTTTCAGTTCCTGTTTCCGGTGTCCGGCAGAATCAAATCTCCAAGGAAATTAAATATACAAAATATACCTACGTACAACACACTAGTATAATATACAATGTTATATAAATGTACCCACCTACATTAATATAATATATACCGGGACTATAACATAGGATGCGGATGCGGATATATGTTACCGTTAGAAAATATTTGATATATAATATTATAACATGGAAATATATTCTAAATCAATATTGCTATAATATATAATACTGCTTTGAGGAAAAAAATACTATACATAATGATAATATGATAGTCCCATCATAGGTAAAAGTATAGTATTGTCATTATCATATACGTATATTTAGGAGAAATTCAAATGTTTTAATTGTTTGCGTTATATTATATGAAGCCGCTTTGAGATTAAAAGAAGCCTGCACTTTTTAATCGGTTGCAGTTTAGACGCATTTTCGTGAGAGTTGAATGTAGGTAGGTACATATTATTATTATTATAACATTGAATTGTATAGTTCTTGAATGCCTGCACACAATCGTTTCGCGCTAGAAATTGTAAAAAAATATTAATAATAAATGATGAATGAAAAATTGCATCTTTTAAAATTAATAGAAGGAGGCTTAACGTATTTTAGGTCTTTAATATAATTGATTACATTTTATAAGTAATGACAAATATTTAGTTTTCTTGTAGGCCCGTGGTTGGCAGTTTCACCGGCGCCGCGCTCAATAACGAATATGGAATGAGTGAACAACAAGAGGTTTTATCACTTTATCGTAGTAAGAAATCAAAACTATAATCGTAAACATTTTAAATATTTTAAACCCTAGAAAAATAAAATAAAAATGAAGTTGAAAATCGAATTGAAAATCATAAGACAATCAAATAAATATTGTGAAACGACATAAAAATCATAAAATTATAAAACCAATTTATTATTTGAAATTTGAGTCGGAAAGAAACAAATAGCAATAATTAAAATTGAAATAAAAATCGAACATTTTAGTTTTGTATTTTATTGTATAATGTTAATGTATACTCAAATTCTCAAGAACATTACCAATAGTCATCTCACATACTTATATCACAGTTTGATCGGTTATCCGTGGCACCTTTACACGTCATTAACCTCTTTACAGCTATAATATAGGTATATATATTAGGAAGGTACAAATGTACAATGTCATAGCGCAACGATTTGTGACAGAATACACACGAAATGTTCTTCCGTCATTAAAATAGCCTATATCGACTAAAAATAACTAGCTCTGTGCTTTTATTATTTGTTCTAGAGTGGTAGAATACTATGTGGTCTACTTACGAACTAATGCCGGAAGAATAGTATAATAAATCTATTTAGTATAGTACATTTTCACTATGTTAATTGCAATTTGTATAGTTATAGTTTAAGAATTTAATGTTGTACAATATACCTACAATAATATCACAGACAATCGGGTGCGCCACCCGTGTCCGAAAAAAATATTTTTATATTTAAAAAAATCTAAATTCGATTTGTTTTGTACTTATTCTTAATATTATATCAATATTAACATTAATATGATATTAGTGGTAATTGTTTACTCGTGTGTAAAGAAAGTGGAACAATTGTTTAGCCCCCCCCCCCTAACTCCCGAAGTTCAATTGTTGTAGACAGTTGTTGTATATAATTATAGACCTCATTGAGTCTCGACTGGCACTACTCCGAGTGCTCCAGGTTTTAATCGAAATCGTTTGAGACATATTAATATTATGTTATCAATTTGTGATATAAATAATTTATAAATATATGATTATTAATTAAAACAGATTATAATCTTTGTAATTGTATAGAGTATGTAAGTTTCTTAAAAATGACTGGAGCTCACAAGATCCCGTTTTTAAAAATAAATACTAATGCGTCTTCCCTCTCTTTACCACTTTCATCTTTTTGACAAAGCTGAGTACTGCTAAGTACTGAGCTAAGTATTTCTACTGCTTCAAAATGTGATGACAGACACGGGTGAAAAAAAAATACACCATTGTAAAACCAGTAATTATACATCTAAAATCTAAAGTTTAACAACCGTATCACGAGAAAAGCGAAGTTTTCAAAGCGTACAATTTTCTGTTGTTAAATACTTAAATTACAAGAACCAAGGCCTAACAGTATACCATGTTATGATTGTGTATGAATCGATACATCTCATTTAATTTTCGTGCAGAAACTGCCAAACCACATTTCATAAAATATTCTCGTGTAGGCTGAGTGTCGTTCCCTTTTGGATGATTCATCTTTCATTCGGTCAAATACACAGTTGATCACACAATAAATAAAAATGCTTAAGTAAAATATCTTTTCATACATGAACTAAAAGTACATAATTATATTAATTGTTTTAATGTAATAAATATATACCTACTTAAGACATTTGGGGGGGGGGGCTAACCTCCTCCTGTATACGGGTTTTTTCGGTGGAATATATCGAAGAAGTTGTAAACACTGTCAAAAAACAGAATCTGAAATTTTTTGCCGAACACAAAATTATGACGTGTTCGTCTCAACTATATTAAAAATGTTTTATATTTTGTAGTTGCGTACACTATATGTATATATATATCTATCTACAAAGTGATACTTGAAAAAATAATGTTATTTAGGTTCTTAGGGGATCTTAGTTTTTAGTTTTTTCTGAACGGTGTAGGGTATGTCAATTGTATTATACACTATTTTACAAGAAAATACTGCAAAAAAATTTTGCCCCAGGTGAGGATCGAACTCACGACCTTAAGATTATGAGACTTACGCGCTGCCTACTGCGCTACCGAGGCTTGTATTCTTCTCGTAATGTTTTGAGCTTTTAACCAATACTTTTTATAATATATTAACAGGCTCCATTGCCGATTTATTAGTATCAAAAATAGAGAGTTCGTATTTCAAGTGCTACAAATCTACGATGACATTAATAATCGTAGACCCATAAATAAAAGACATTTTTAAAGGTTTTAATTCGAATTATGTTTCGTTGGAATCAGATATTATTTTAAATTGTTCGTTGGTATGTAGGTACTTTACCTAAATTTTAATATTTATAAAACACTCTTTTGTCGTGCCATAAAGCCAGGGGTTAAAGAGGGGGGACGCTGGGAGACTCGGTCCCCCTACCTCTGATGACGGTTAAAAAAGAGTCAACTTGACCAAATTAGGATTTTATACATTGTACATAAAATTATATATGGAACGCTTAGAACTATATGGAGACGTATATTGGTCATTAGTCGACATTTTTAATTCTGGGTTAATTTGTTTGTTACGTCATATTTTTGTACGTATACAATTTATTATCTGTCATAGATTATCAAGATTTTTAGCTGTCCCAGCGTTAATGTTAATATTTTTAATAACAAATAAACTTTTTCAACAAATCATTATTTTATATTTTAACTCATTTCTCTATTAATTATAATATACATAAAACTCAAATGATGTAATTGGAAAACCATTAACCAACGTCGCTGGTTTTTTCAAATATGAAATGCATTATAATATGATTCTATAATGGCCATGTCTAGTGTCTGATGTACAAATCAATATAAAAACTTTATAGATATGTACAAACAAACGTGACATCGGTTGACAGAAGATATAAAAGAGACAATTTTGACATTAAGCGAAGTATTTAAAATCATATTTCAGCGTCAGTGGGATAAAAAAAAAACATGGATTATTATTATTTTTTTTTTAATGGTACTAAAATGTTTTACCTTTATTATTTTATACTTATTTACTATATACATTATAAGTACTCTATATTAGTATATAAATACAATGTTTGCGCAATAATTATGTATAGTACAATTAATAAATAAAGATTAGGAACTAAAATTTATTATTGTTATATAGTCAATATATGTTCGGTATTTGTATATAAAGTATAAAATTGTATTATTTGTAACGTGTAATACAAACGTATAATTCCGCATTACGTCGAAAACCATTCTGTTAAGCCTTTAATATGAGCCTTTAACCCGATGAGCTAAATAACATGGATTTACAGGTCATAGTGTATGTATATTGTTATGAATTTAAAAACCCACAACAGTACCTCCACAATAGTAAACAAAGTTTTTTTTCAAAACAACATGCAGACTTGAAGAAAATTAAGAAACCGAAATAATATACTACTGTACAGTTTTATTTTTATTGTTTCAGCATCAAATACATACTTAGTATTACAAGGTTATCAAACTATCAAACAGTTTGACTTAGATTGTTTACATATATCGAGTATATAAATTTACATTACATTTATATTATATTATTGAGTTGTACAGATCAATATTTTTTAGGAAATTAATTTTTTTTCTTTTTGGTATCCGAATAGAGACCTATTTTATTACTTCTTTTATGTTGTCTGGAATTTGACATCCTTCTCCAGCGTCGGTGAATATTGCACAGTGGATAATTACCCTATTGTGTTCTATCGTGATATTTTTTTGTTGCCATAGAGCATGTGTGAAGTTAAGTTTTTCCCATAAGATATGCATTTTGTGTGACCAATTGAAAATCTGTTCAATATGAATCTAAACTATTATATAATTGACATGACATTTGAAAAATGTTACGTTGTCGTTAATATCATCCAATCAGAACCTTTAAAGGAACCTATTTTTGGTCTCGATCTGACCGGGTGTATTAGTATGATAAAGAACAAAAGTGTTACTGTAAAAATAGAAGAAAATAGGTATCAAAAACACGTTTTCGCATGTGTATTATTGTATATAATACAGTGCTGTTGGCATTATGTTACTACAGTAAAGTAATAATTCATAAATATTTGTCAACGGGAAAATGTTGAACCCCGCAACGTTTTGTTTTAAAATACTTTCATTAGTATATTAAAGTAATCTTAGGTGAGCGAAAAGAAAACAAGTTCATGAATCATCCCCGCTGGTGCTCTCCATCATTTTCAGTGTTTTTTTTAAATGTACTTCCATCTTGTACACTTGTATACTAATTATTATTTTGCAGCGATATATTTAGGTCATTTTACCGAGTATATATACTTACTTGCATATTATTCTCATTTAACTATGCATTTATTCAAATTCGGATACTTGAAATTTTTAAGTAAAATATTAAAGAAAAATTGTGTAATATTTACTACATTGTTTATTCCGTCTAAATAATGTAATTATAAACTCTTTATTTTTATACGACAACCACCATTTTTATCTATCAAATTTCAATCAGATGATTTGTTTAATCAATTAAATTTAGATATTTTAAAATGACATTTAAATATACATATAATTTGGAATACTTAACATTTTCAAAAATCAGAATTTGAATAAATTAATTGATACCCCAAAAAAGGTGTATAAAATAATATAATATAATATAATTATACTTTAGGAATCACTCTGTATTTGAAATTTTAAACTTTGAATGTGGCAAATAAAAATTGACAGAGTTTTTTGTGTAAAAATCCTTATTGATTCATATAAATCTAATAAATCAAAAACGATAAATCATGCAAAATATTATACTTGAGATAGTAAATATTATTATCATCTACCAATAGAACTTTCCGGTTGTGAATACAATATATTATCATAATTTACAGGCATAGTTTTCAAGTACAATTTAATTAATTACAAACAAATTTATGCAATCAAACAATGAGAAGCAGTGAAGTTTCAGTTTACATAATACTACATATTTTTTTCGGAGAGTTCTAACCTTCTGTATAGGCTTTTAATGGAATCATGTATAATATTATTATTATTATTGCACGGGTTGAGTGTTGTCAAACAACAAAAATATTGTATAATATGTATCCAATCGAAAGATCCAATCGGTTATCGGCAGACGGAGATGCATTAACCGTGTAACGAAATATAATGTTTTATATGGGTACTTTTTTATATCGATACAATTCGTTCTCCGTTGATAAATATCTCATTATTTTAAAGCAGCTCGTTCACGTCCTGTACACAGATAATAATATTATGTGACAAGTGGTCGATAATAACGTACTTACCTTCCTTTATTATAATATTATGTAACAGTTAACAGTTTGTCAGTGTGTCGTTCAATAGTTGTGGTCGACACTTGACACAAATGCATATGTTCTATACGTCCTTTTTTACTGGTGCAATATCTATTGAAATGTCATTTTTTTTTTTTTTGTTAAGTAGAAATTTAATATAATTTCCAATGCAAAACTAAGATATACGAATATTTGCCTTTTTAAGAAGTACGAATCATTGTCGAAGCATGCATTCAGGATCAATTTTTGGGGGGACTGTGGGTCTTAAAATATTTTTAATATATGAACTAAATATGCATAGTTATATTATAATTTTAATTTAATAAATACATACCTACTTTCAAAATTTGTGGGGGGGGAGTCCGATTGAACCCCTAAAACCACCTGTATAAGGGCTTATCCTCGTTCACCCGGCCTTGGGCACGGCTCTGACGCTACCATAATGTTGTTATAATACGACGAATTATTAATACCAACACCATATACAAAATGTCCGGATAACCACCGTGGTCGGCGACGGTCGATTTTCAAAACCTATAATATATTATAATGTCTACCGAACGAAACGTAATAAAACATTATATTACTGTAACATACATTTCGAGCATGTAGTACGCGGCACACGTTGGTATATTGTATACTAATATGTATATATTATTTTGACTGGCACATGGTGTAGCTGCAATCTGCAGCTGTCTATAGTAAAATTTATAATAGTAATAATATTATTATGTGCCATACATAATACTATATAATATTATACTGTTGCTGCTTTAACTGTTGGGTCGTACACTCAATACTCGTATATGTGCACGACAGTCTGTTTGTCGTGGTGTACTTGGTGTTATTATTATTTTTCATTCCGTTTCTCTCCATTTGACGTTACAATATAATAATAATAATAATAATATTATTATTATTATTGCCACTACCATAATAATATAATATTGCAAGCTTCGCACGTCGTAAATCAACCATCGTCGCCGCTTACCGTGTCGGTGGCGAACGTTTAGCCTACAAAATGTGCCGATAACGATGTACGGATAGAAAACTAACAAAACATAAAAATACTATAAAAACTTTTATACACGATAATATTATGTCTCAACATGGTTTTCTCGTGATATCGTCTGAGTACAAAGAATAATTGTCTATCGCGTTGAGGCACAGGGTGATTCGCCATAAATCGCGTTCACCGCCATTTTCATATTTTAATAAATTAGTTTATTGAAATTCTGATTCTCACATTTTTAATTACACTTAATGACCTCATTTTTTAAGTAGGTACTTAGTATGCTATAGTACCTATGCCACTTAATGAGGGTAATGTGATGAAACTGACTCCTTTGTTTCAAATGAGGACCACTATATTTTTCTGAACATTTTTAAGTAGATTAATTTTTGAAAATGTTGATGTATCCATCTAAATAGAAATTCAAACGAGTAGTTTTTAGTTGCGTAATTTAGTGTATTCTGAATAATACTTAAGGGTTCATAATAATAGGCCCGTAAAATATAGGATATATATAATATTAATTTGAAAATGGTTTTAATTAATATTAAGATATATCAAATATCAACATTTTATATTTTGAAAAAATTATCTGAATATAATAATTATTAGATTATATATTTTATAGATCTTTAACACAATTTTGCAGTACTTACTATTATCCTTAATGTATTCACATTTAATTTCAACAATTCAAACACTCATCGTAAGAATTTTAAATTAAGCTATTTAACATAATATTCAAAAAAATCATTGAATTTATTATCTATAGTAAATAAGAAGGTCAGTTCCCATTTGAAAAAAATAAATGAGTATCTCCACAGGACACTATTCTTGAATAGTGTAAACATATTTGAATATGTGGCACTTAAGTTTATTATATCCTATAGTTAAAAATTCTAAAAAATCAGAGTTAAAGTAATTAATTATTAATACAATAATGTAGGAGGAAGGCATGCTTTCTAAATCACCCTGTGTATGCATTCTCGTGAATTTGAGTTGTGTGATTATACAATATGCTATTACTATAATATTATCTTTGTATGATCGTCATTCATCGTCTTCGTTCCCCGGGATTTTATACCTAAAATATTGTATCCTTATTCCTTAGCAAAGAACAAATAATAAAACACAACAATACATTTGTTTTATTATTATTATTATTATTATTATTATTATTATTATTATTAAATGTTCATCTTGTTTGCATAATTCATTGTCCGTCACTTCGTCCGAAAAAATATCACACTCACGCAAGCGATATATTATCACACTACACAATGCGTACGTATTGTGTTTCTTGGAGCAGGACGTGGAATCATAATATATTATTACTTATTTTCAAAAGGCTGTGCACTTGTTAACACACTTAATACGAAATTTTACGATTTCACGAGGTGCCTATCAGCTATACCTTGAAATATATTATGCACCCCGGCCCCGGGCGGGAGGTTTCACACCAGAATCATTCACGGTCACCCTCTCTCTCCGGCCCCCGTCAAGTGTCAACGCGTGACAGTCCGACCACGGTCCACACGAACAATGCTGTGTGCAACGTATGAACAATAATAACTAAATATTATTATGATATTATGAAGTATTTAATTATATACACCTATAATTATAGTTACACTCGGAACAACAACATTTGCGTTAGACGTGTGTGTGTGTGATTGGTCGCGGATATTAAAAACAAATAAATCACAACAAGAACTATACTATAAACTATAAAGTGTTACCTATGTTCGAAACGAAAAGCGCAATCGGTGGATACCCGACGACGTCGACTCGCATCCTCCTCCGACTCCCCCGCCGACACGCATCTTACAACATAATATAATTAGGTATTATTATTATATATTGTAGAATTATACACTATACGGAAACCGTGGTCTTTATATACTGCTTTAACCGCATATTATTATTTTTTTTATTATTGTTTTACGCAGGTACCCATTTCAACCACTCTCCGCTGGCGTACCTACTATCACCCCTCCACCTCCTGGCCCGACGTAATATTACTATCGCGCCGCTTAACAATGGACCAAACGTCATCGTCGATAACGAACGAGCGTGAGTACAATATAATATTATTATGATTTATAAAACATATGTGCCGAGTGTACATACGTTTTCACCTTAGACCAGACTTCACGATAACGTGGCTATATACATATGCAAAACATATACGTATATTATGTTTACGCTTACAAGTCCATAATCCATATTATAATACCTACAAACGTGCAGTAAACGGCTCCGAAATCGATAGCAAATGTATTATCATATTATATGGCTACGTCACGCCCGGGGTATGATATAATGCTTCGACTGTGCAGTGATTGGCCTGCAGTTTGTTTGTTTTTTATTAATTAATTTTCAACTTTTAGTACCAATACGCGTTTTTACATCGATTTACCTACGTCAAATTAAATGAGAGTAAATGAAAATAATTAAAAAAATAAACGTTTGAAGCGCTTATTTCATGAATTGAGCAAAAAATGCAAGTACGCACTATACAACACATGTATATGTGTACGTCTGCATAAAAGCAACCGGTAATGCAAGTACAAAACCACTAAACGTTTTTTATTTAAAAGTTTTTTTGCAATTTTTTTACTGCAGTGTTTTATTATTTGTTTACATTGTGATATATTGCGTATGTACAATAATTGTACGCTCTGAGAATATGTCAAAGCCATTATTATTACAATTACATTAACAAAAATCAATGAACATATTTAAAACTATAAAAAGGAACGGTTTAGTGATCAAATCAAATAATATTATATTATATTAGTGTTAATGCATAATTATTAACGAATTCAATGTTAGTATAGCTAGGTATCTAAATGATACACATTTGTGTGTAAGCACTATTTCATAATAATATGCTTACAATGACTTGCAACTAAATAAAATAAAATGGAAAAAAAATTATTGTTTTTTTCTCAACTTAATATTATACAAATAAAAGTCAGGAACATTAAATTAAATAAAAAGATGTATTGAAGTCATTGACAATTAACCAACTAATAGTAGGTAGGCATCTGCCATTTGTATTCAAGCAAAAAAAGTACCTAGCTAATAAATGAAATAGCCATTTATTTTGTATACCTAAACATATATTTTTTTCAAATACATAATATTATACCTGGTACCTTCCACCTACATTTCGAAAATATTCGAAATTGTTCGATTTAAATATTTGCAGTACTAGTGCACAGTTTAGTCTCGGTATTTTTAATTAATTTTACGGGCATCAACAAATGGTATTTTTTTTTACTATATATCACACACATCACGTTGGTAAAATTCTATTATAAAAATGCACAGTCCTTGCAGTACCTAACCTCACGACCCGTTTGTTTTACCGATAGTGCCTGAACTTTTGCCTGCCTGTGTTAATTAATTTTCGATGTCCCGCTCGTCAACTTTGAGTGTGAGAGAGAGAGAGAGAAAACAGTTCTGTTTGTTTTATGTTGTGTGTAATATGAAGTTTGTACTTTCATACGTGCACACACTCTACTCACGACAACTAATTATTATATGGTAATTATAAAGAAGTACTTTTCGTCTTATCGAAAAGGTAAAGTATGCAATCTTAGGTTCACATCGAGTATTAATTATTTTAATTTTAACTTTAAAAAACGTATAGTTTATACCTATATGAAATATGGGCATATAATGCAGCAATAGTGCACCCCCAAATAATATCCCGTGTTACATTTTGACAGATTTTAATATTTTATTATTAAAAAATTGTTTCAGCTTTGATGTATGGAGTTGATTAACTTTTATATAAATATAGTACAAATATTAATTATAATTACATATTCAAGAACTTTAATCAGTCGATTAATTACTACACATTAGTACATTACACATACATGCTTATTTATTTATATACATAATCAATTCTTAAACATTTTATTGGAAACTTTAATAATTTTATAATACAATTTAATTCAAACTTTTGAAAATGTTAAAGTTATGTCATCATATAAGTAGGTACTTATTACTTGTTTCAATAGTTTTTCCTTTGATATTGTCAAGACCTATCTATGTATAATAACAATAGTTATAATGAACATTGCATAAAGTTTAGAAATTGATTTAAGAATTTGCTGTCTTTTATGATTTGTAAATAAAAAAATGTTATGAAGAAATTATAGTTCAAAGTTTGAAACATAAAAAAGATAAGTTCATTAAAAAGTGCAATCGTTATTAGTAAGTATAAGCATTGTTTTTTTCAAAGACGATAGCCTCAACACGGCGCTGTTGTAAGTCTTTGAAGTATTCATTGACAATTAAAACCATTATAATATAATAATAATATATTGAGATGGACGTATACATGATTTTATTATATCACATCTACATTACATTATATTATTATGATGATAATTTCTAATAATAAATATTATGCAGTGAAACGTAAATCGGTCACGACGAATAGACGACTGCACTACGGACGGAACGATTTCCGGTTAAACCATATTATACCAACACCGATTGCAAGTGTGACGTATTTTATTCATAACGCGTCTCGTAATATATAATAATCATACCATTATGGAGATCTGAATGCAGTTCTGTGTCAGTGTCACAGGAGTAATCTGCCGTAAACACACGACACTTGCCGAGCCAATGATGGCGATATACGACCTTTATAATAAAATTATTACAACTTTATATATTGCAAAATAACGATAAAATTATATAATTTTATAATTTTTTAATGAAAATATTTAATTATCAGCAGTACGAATCGATTATAGGATAGGTTAAGTTATTTCTACTGGAAGCAGCCGAGACGATGTATTGATTTTCCCCCACACCATAATAATATGTAATATATATTATATTATTATTATTATTATTGTGATTCTTTTTGGTCTATTAGTGGCCGCATTTCCAAACACAATCGACACAACAGAAATGAAGACAAACGCGAGGAAACTATTACCGACATAGCCATTATTTTTGTCAAGCCATTAATTATTTACCCGTTTACTTATTTATTTTTCTATACGACCTATAAAATGATCTGTTAATTTCTTATTGAAATGTTTTCTCAGCGTGTAAGCAAAGAATATTCAATGTCGATTTCGGAACACAAAAGTACCTACGCTGTTTTAAGATTTACCGTTAATAATAATTGAATAAAATGAAAACGTCATTAGAAAAAATCCCATATATTATCAATATTCTATGACTTTAACTGCAAAAATAATCGTTAAATTCTAAATATTGTCTGCAGTATTTACGAGTTTCAGATTTTTGACAAATATTGCTGGTGTGTAAGAAACTAAAATTATCCGTGTTAACTATACTGCTGAAACGTAACAAATTTGTTCGAATTTGGTACCAACAGAGGAAAATAATGTTTACAGTATTTTTATAGGAAAAGAATAATGTCTTCAAAAATCTTTTTGTACCCATTGGATTTGTCGGACGTATTTTAAAGAAAAATTCGATTTTTAGATTGAAAATAATTAATATTAACTGCACCAGTCGTGGTTTTCGATTAGATTTGATGGAGGTCCGTTACTGAACAAATTTTCCGCAGCCCGGAAGACCGGAATGTTTTTAACGATGTATACTCTCGCTATTCTTTATTTTAATTATTTTATATTTCTTATTGTTCAACGTAATTATATTAATTTACAATAATTATGTATCAGCTGGTTTGGGCGTACACCACTGCTTCGCACAAACTTGACGCGAGGTATGGACTTTGATAAATGTCCCATCACTTTTTAAAACAACAATACACTTCAAAAACCATATTTATATATGTTACAATCGAAGTCCGTAAAAAAAAAGTGGACCGATATTTGCCGTTCCCTAACTTTTGATATCTATAACACGCTTTTTTGTAATAATAATTATACAGAGTGACATATTTTGGATAGGTAACAACTCGAATCAGAATCCTACTAATGGAATAAGAATGTAAATTATCATGTTGTTGTATTTGTCATTTCGTTTATATGACGATATTGGTTTTTCCGTGACAGTGATAGGTTTGTAAATTAACTTTATAACATAACCACACAAAGCAATTTATAGTTTTAAATATTTTTAAATACATTTAGTATCAACTAGGTACTTACATTACAAAATCAATAATCATTTGTATTTGCAAAATCGTTTTATGTACATGCACTAATATTTTAAACTAAAAAATTGACTTACATTTTCAAATGTCTACAACATCGACAAAACTTTTTAAAAGTTTTAAGTACATATCAAAAGAAAAAATTACCTGTGGGCTATGATATCGATATATGAGGCAATGATTTAAATTCTGGTATTGTAAACTTGACTATATCATTTTAGACATTTTGGGAAATCATGGTATTCCGTAATAACTTACATAATTGACTTGATAAATTAGGCCATTATTTAAATATATAATATATTGACAAGGCATTGTCAGTACGGTTTAGATCCTGAATTAAAAATAGATACTTACAGCAAAAATGATCTTCTAGCCTGCGGTCGTCATTATCTAAATTATTATTTTGTTTTATACTTATGTATATGAGTGTATGGATTTAAAAAGATTATAATATAAAGTTTCCACTATTAAGATTTAAATTTGTCAGTCTCTTTTTGATTGCAACTGTGTCCGGGGTGGCACCCGTAATTTTTTAAAAGAGTATATTGTGACAATGACAAAAAAAAATATTATGCTGTAGACTGTACCATAATATAGAAACCTAAAATTGAAGAACTTGGTGCAAAAACCAATTGTATACATTTTCTTCCACTATCCATTTTCCATCAATTAGGAATTATGAATAAAAATAATGCTCATGTTAATGTTAATATTTTAAATGAAATAATTTGCAAAAATGTAGATATAAGTCATAGTATTATATTATATTTACCCCCAATAAGGAATTAAGAATAAAAATAGCTAATGTTTATGTCTTATACAAATATAATAGTTATAAGTTATTGCAAATAACAATTTAATTGAATCATTAACAATAAGGTCATTATGCCCTATATTTCGTTGTAATCATACTTTATTTCTGCAACGAGTGAATTGAATGAACCTGAAAGGAATATTAGAAAAATTTTTATATTTGGAGGAAAATTAACATAATTTTAGTCTAAAAAAAAGTTTTGTGGTAAATGGGCAGTGGAGGAAAATTTTATTTCATGTTTTGAAGAAAATGAACACACCCCAACAACTCTATAATTTACCTTTTGTATGAATTTTTATTTTTACGGTATAATTATAAAATAAATTATCCATACTTGGGTGTAACAAACATTTATATCCGACATATTACTATCTAAGTATAGGTATTAACATAAAGTGAGTTATCTTGATTTGAATTTAGGTGCAACAATCAGATAAATCTTACACTACAGCAAAAAAATACTGCACTAATAAATACTTAATATTATAACAAAATATGATATATATCCTGTAGGATATGTTTTATGAGCCATGCATTTCGATTTCGTAAATTTAATTATTATGGCTAAGATTAAATAACTTAAATTTATTAATTTTAAAATTTGAATGGGAAAATATCCAGATAACTCCATGTAAGGGAACTTAAATATATATATTTTTTAATGTTTGTTAATTAAAACAGATGATGCAATCATCGCTTATCACATTGTATTGATTTAAAAAATATACGTTTATATTATTTGATGTTAAATCCAATAGATTAAAAGTTTTTTTATTGCTTCTGAACAACTATTTTAATAAGTGAAGTTATATGATTGTTGCACCAAGCTCTTCAATTAGTGCGTAGTTAAGGGTTGTACATCATCATATTAAGTATGGATAAACGATAATAATATAAAATATACCAAAGCATGATATTATTATGTTTAAGAAATTAATTGCATATTTGCATTGCACAAATGTCTGTACCGACTACGGCGGAATACTATAAATGGTAATTTGATGAAATACTAAGAATGTTCTCTTGAAAAGAATATTTATTGTTATAATCGAGTTGTATCAAAATAACGGTATTCGCAGTCGTATTGTTAAAAACTTAAAAAATGTGATTTTTATCAAACATAAATTTATATGATGATATTTACGACAAATAAATGGATATTATAGTCGGATTCGAATGGAAAAAATACGGAAGTATTTGATATACAATATTATAGAATTTATGAGTACCTGCATGACGTGCACAGTCGGATGTAGAATGACATGTATGAGTGTTGTGTTGTACTCGTGCACACATAATAATATTACGAATAAAACGCACACGGTTCGTAGGCACCTATGGTTATACATACTCTTGGAAAACCTCTGAATAATAAAATATTTATTCACCTTCTACAAACCGTGTATGCACGATAATGGGTGATTTTAATTTGTAAAATAAAAATATATTTATACGTGCGCTTAGTTGATACACATATACAAACGAGATTTGGTAGAACGATTCAAATAGCTTATTGTTTTTTTTCGTGTATATATATATACATCCAAACAGCTGTATACAATAATAATATATATTTTTGTTTGTATCTTGTAACAATATAATATATTCGTTCGGAATGTGTTCAGCAGATGTCATCAATATACCTATATATATATATATATATATTATTGAACTACCACGGTTATTGTGGAGCTCAAGTGTAGCCTTCTGTGAATAAGTATATAATAATGAAAATAATATTGTGTAACATCCCTTAATTCTTGGAAAATTGTCTTACTTGATTTAAAAATCCTGGCACTTGATATAAACGGAAACGTCTGAACTAAGTTAAAGCTGAGTTTTGTGATTCAAACATTTAAACTATTTATACCGTTGTAAGTAAGTACATTATAAACTTGTAAATATAGTCTTAGTAAATTTGCAGAGTCATTTATGTACACTATAAATAGTAAATAGTTTAATAGTTTCAGTTTGAGTTAACTAAATGCGTGTTCGTGTTCTTTCATAATGTAGCCACAGTTCAAATAAAATTTCCCTACATAATAGTTATGCACATTTAATTAATGCTAGTTCCTCACAGAATGCATTAAACATTTTAAACACTTTGAAATTGTCTTAACACCCTAATTAACACGAAATTGCTCTAAAAATGTGGCGGTACCTTAAAATGATTGTACATGTTTTCCTCGAAACAATGTTTGTGAATAATATTTCAATAGTTTGTTTGTCTCTCACAGATTCAATAATATTATAGACAGATTTTTCTACATGTAACTAATTGAAAATATTAGGTCAAACGTTTGGAAAACATTTGTGCAGTGATAGATTTGTACTATATGAGTCAAATACATAATAAAGAAAAACAAAATTAATATATGTATTGAATATTTAAAATTATTATTTTACTATTTCCCAAAGTTTAGTGTTAAAAAAAATTAAAAATCTTCAAAAGAAAATATCATGCTTTTTCTGTAATTAAGTTGGATTATGAATCAAGTTTTTCCCTTGATCTTTCTAGTTAAAATTTTTTTAAATACTATTAATCAAACAGAATTGATAGAGATTACAATTATAACAACAAATGTGGGTTAAGATTTATTCCAAGGTATAGAATATTATATTATGGTGGAAAATAGCAAAATAATATTACTAATAAGTAATAATTATTAAGTTATTTCTGAGTTGTCAACATTATTCCTGTACATTTTGGTAAAATAATGTAATAACTAATAATGTAGGTTTTGTAATATCATATTGTAGTTGATATAGGTACCTACATAAGACGTTAGTAAAATTATTTATAAAATATTTTGTGATATTTATGTTCAAGATTTCAGATAATCTGTAAAAACCATAGGATATCAGATATTCCGTACCTATACACATATTTAGGATTGGCACTACTCGGAAATTATCAGGAATTCCCAGAGGTTTTAATGAAAGAAAACCTTCCCGAGAATACAAAAAAAAACTTATATTTATGTAAGTATTTTTTTTTTTAAACAATGGAAGTTCTTAATATTTTTTAGTTTTCCGTCAAAAAATAGATGTCCATGCTGAAATACAATTTTAATATCAGTCAGGACATCAAGTTAATGAGATTAGTTTCAATATTTTATAATTAAACTATTATTGTGGAACTGAGTTGGCTGTTCACACTTATTCATATTTAATATTTTGTATGATGGCCTGTAAGTTGTAACTAAAACAATGTGTCACAGTGAACAGCCATAGAATACCAGTTTACTGCAGTAGCTAGTTATAATGAAACCAGAGATTTATAATACGACTATTATAGATAGCCAAATCACAACGAAATTTTCGAAGATCAGAATAAAGTATTTTATGATACAGGTACTCGTTTACAATTTGATTATAAGAACCAAATAACAATATAATATAAAATCTAAATATGATTCAAATGACGAATATTATGCAAAATTAATTATAATACATTAGCATTATAAATACCTAAATATTATAGTAGTAATACTAGTATACTAATATAAAATCTATTTTAAATGATACTTAATTTACGATTTTACTGAAATTAAAATGATTTATAGTTTCTGCAGTTCTGTGATTTGGAATTAAACATAATAATATATAGTATACCATGTTGTATTGTTCCATTAGCTTCCTACATAGTTGTTGGGAATGATTTCAAATTGTAGTACTGTTAAACTTTAATAAATAAGCTAATTATTCTATTATTCTCTAAACATGGTTTCGTTAAAAATAATTGAACATTATAATAAAATACCATTTACACAATGTCTTAATTAAAATATTATTAAAAAATATAAAAATATGAAAAAAATTAAAATATTAATCATTATTATTAAAAATTAAAAAAATAAAACTTAATATCCCCACACATATATTATTTGTTTTTTAACTTTAATTAGAATATATAGAATCTGTAATGGCGTTTACAATAATCACATGCGCGTAACATGTACAATGACGTGAAGACACGAGGAGAGAAGTCACCCAGTAATGGCACTCATCAGATATACACACTTATAATAATATATAATATGTAATACATTTTAGATATACCTATCGGCTATCTTAATATATTATGATAATACTTATTTCTATTTTTTTTGTGCGTTTGTAATATATCCCATTCCATTGAAAAAATGTAAGCACGGACCTCATTGTTAAGAAAAGTTGGCCATTTTATCTGACTTAAAAAAAAACTTGTTATTTAGTTGTATCTTAATGTACATGATACCCTCCCGTTCTTTGTTCCACAATCTAAGTTGATTATTATTTTGATATGATTTACTATTTAAACCTCATTTAAAGATAAAACTATTTGGAGAAAATTAAAACTAATTTTGTTCTTACTTATAAATTAATTATGTATTAATATTGTTAACATAATTTTGAATATAAGATTGACTGAATTCAATATTATTATAACATCATGATTGATTAGATAAATTAATTGATGACTGTGAATGACAGAGCTTTCCCGGTAATCCCCGTTAAATTACGCTCCTGGAAATTGACCGACACTCAAGGAGTATCATACCTACCGTGTTGTTTTAATTCGCTCATCGCAAAACTTTCTAAACTATTCCAAAGTAACTTTAAAATATTGTGATATACCTGTTAGGTAGTACAATACAATAGTCTATAGACTAACTATTGGTTCGTATATTCATTGGTTATTACTTATTAGTACCAGTTTTATTTTGATATCGTGAAATACTTAAATAGGTTATGAATATTACAACTAATTCTTGAACACTGCAGCTTCAATACTAAAAACTCTTGTGAACACTGAAAATGTCAAAATATGATCATATGAAACTATACTACTACTAGAAAATAAAATGTCGAGCATAAAATATGAAATATAGGCAGCTATATGAGTATTATTGGATCAGTTTTAACATTTTTTCTTTGGCCATTTTTAAAATTGTTTTCGCATCATCGAATGAGTTATGATGATTATTGCAGTAAAACAAAGCAATCAAACGCCTCTTTACAACGTTTCTCTAAAAACGAACAAACAAAAAAATAGTATTGTATCGTTATTTTATAACAGCAATGACGAAACATGTAACATTACCCCAATATTACTCCCTCCAAATTGGAAATTCGTAAGACAAATTATATACAGACAATCGTAATTTAATTTGAAATTAAAAAATTAAAGTTCGTGTTCATATATATTAAATCAAAATTGTTTTTAATACTTTCAAGTTTTGAGTGACCTTTACATCAATTTCTACAAATAAAGTACTCTATGCTCGTGTAACATTACTTTACTTCGCGGAAAAAACGAATTCGGCAGGATTCGAGATTCGATCCGATTTCAATTGATTACTGTAAATTAAAAATGCAATTTATTGGTAATTGTTTTTTTTACAAATTTCAAAATTAGAGTGGTTAATACGTACAGCGGACTCTAAACGAAATAACGGACCGAAACATTATGTTATGCTGATACGAATGTCGATAGCCACGACGGTCAGTGTACAGACGTCACAATAACCGGTATGACGATGACGATAATATGTGATGATGATGATGATGATGATGACGATGACGATGACGGTTATAATAGGCAATAATATTATCAATTATTCACAATTTACCTAATGCAATATATTTTTCTAATAGGCAGTCCGTTTAACCAAGTGCGTGATGTGCAGCGGCCGCCGCCGCCATGCCGAGTTTTAAATAGAAGCGGATTAACGGCGGCGGCGGCGGCGGTCAGATAGACCGTCATCCGCCCTCGGGCCGAGGTCTTTTACCCGCAGAGAGAGGCGGCGACCGCACAAATACATACCCCGTCGGCGCTAATGACCCAAACACCTCGAGGGTACACAAAACAGTATAACGTATACCAGGTATACTTACTGTAGTACCTACAATATTATAATAAACACACACACACACACACACACACACATAATGTGAACGTCCAACACAAACCGACCGCGACCCGAGTGGAATGCCAAGACCGCGTATTTCTCTGCCCACAATAATATCGTGGCGTCATAATATTATATTTATCCGTGTGCGTGTGTGTTCGTATTCGATTCGTCAATATTTTAATGTATATAATCCAAAGACGTTGGTACCTACATGATGTTCTGTATACATACACACACATTAAAGTATGATACATTATGTATATAGTAGCCGCGGAGGCGTGTGTTTTTTTAGGTACATAGCTTTCAGGTATATATATCAGGTGTATACGTATGACCGGTACACGTTATTATGTAGAACGCATAATACAAAACGGACGTAAGGAAATTATTACACTACACGGGCCTGTGGTGGAATTGTGTACCTGTTTACATAATATGATTATTCGTATATGTTATTACGACGCACCTGTGAAATATATACAGCGGGCAGGTATAAAAAGGGTAATTATTATTATATTATTATTGTATTGTGGGTATATTATGTGCAGGTAGGTACCTACCACGTTCGCATGTATTATGTGTCATATATTATACGTGCCTGCAGTACCACCAATGCGGCGTTCGTGTTGCAGTGTGGGTACGTAAAACGATTAGACGATTTTGTGATGTGTTACATTTAATATACAAATACAAAAGACGTGAAAAGAAAAGGTGAAAAAAAAATTAATTTTCTCGTGTGTGTGTGCAGTGTCCGAACCGTATCGAACACGAGGAAAAACGGACTAGACATGCGCGTGACCAACGCCCTAATATATCACACATACGCCTGTCGGTGTACACGAGGTTTTTAGTATTATCCATCAATGGGCACAAACAATGTGGTTTTTTTGAGGAGGAGGAGGGGGGGGGGTAGAGATTGAATTCAGTTCGATATGTCATACGACAGTTACAAGGACTTATACTTTTGGAGACCTTTGTCGATTCGCTTATATATGAACACGTAATATAATATAATATTAACATATTATATTATTATAATAACATGACTACCATATGACCCGAAATGCCAAGATGCTGACTAGGTTAGATTATGGTAAACACAACGATATCATTGGTAGACAATATTCGTCGCAAAACATACTTATTTACTTACAGGTATTTACCATACAGCGTGTGTTCACTTATTTAGAGAGCACTCAATTTCTCGACCTGGTTACGTTAGATTGAATCAGGACTTTTTTTTTTGGCAAGCTAGAAGGTTTTCGAAATGTATCCTCTGTACACGTGAATGATCAAATTATATGATTTTTAAATAATAACACATATTTTCGGTACAAAATAAGGGAAGACCTATTTTTTTTCCTGTCATTTTAACTCGTCAACTACAACTTGAAAATCAAAATTGACTGAATGGTGAGAGAGACAGTCAAAATTTAATCCAGACTATATTATGATTTTGAATTTGTTAAAATATTTATATAATTCAGTATTCTATCTATTTCATTAAATGTTATCCTAAATTGTTAAGTTCTTATCCTTTAAAGTTATTATGACTATATAGGTACCTACATTGGAAATATAAACAGTGGTGTAGGTATTTATAAATTTCCAAAAGGGAGTGGGGCTGAGTTATCATTAATAAGTTTTTTTTAAAGGCTTTTAAAGTTGTTTGGAAACTGGTTATTTGAACTTATTTATTTACTTCTGTAATTATTTATGTTTAGTATACGTTTAATTTAAATAATTATTACTACCTTTACTAATTAAAAAATAATTCTACACTATATGTACCATATTATAGAGTGAGTATGCTGTGTCACACAGTAGCGTAGGGAAGATTATGAAATGGGAAGGGGAGCGCAAGCATAAATTGAACTAAGGTTTTTACAGTTTCCGTACATAAATAATATAAATAATACATTTATTTTGGGAAAAAATGTCAGTGGTGTCTTAGAAAAAGATATTGACAACAATTAATTATGTATTACAATATTTTCAATCATTGTTTGATCAACATGTGATCTATCAATAATAACTACAGGATTCAACATTTTGTGGTCCATAAATGCACTTACTATGCAGTATGCACTCAATTAAGTTTGTGGCTTACCTACATGAAATAAAGCCACTTGTTGTTTTGTAAGTATGTATAGGTTCGTCGTCGTCGGATCAAATGTCATTATACAGTTTAAGCTGCTGAGGAGTTACCGAGGTAACCACTTTATTTTGGTTACTCTAATGTATAGCTAAATTAGCTACAGATGTGTATAATAATTAGACAAACAGTAATCAAAATAGCGTTTATTTTTTTTGACCCAACACTTACGATTTGATGTAATTTAACTGTCATCAGTTAGAGATTTTCGAGATATCAATTTATTTTTACACGTAGGTACAACCAGCCTTCCCATCTTGAATCTTCACAATATAATGACAACTAAATATTCAACATGTGTTTTAGTACTCAAATCGTATAATCGTTAATTTTCTGTGTTGTACTCGTATTCAACTTTTCAACAAAACTAAGTATTCATTAATAAATGAACATTTCTATTTTGATATCGGCATCTACGCAAGAATACAAAAATATAAAATATATATTTAGCTATTAAAGTCCAAATTTAATGATTTAATATAAAACTGTGAGGTATGTTGGGGTAACTCGCATGGACATTTGTATTGGATGACTACCTATCTGAGAAGACAATTATTTTAGTATTTTTAATTTTTTTTAATACTTGTGAATTATTTATTGAGCTTTAATAACCATCAAAATAATTCTTTTATATGGTTTCGAAGTATATAGCATGAATTAGGTAATCATTATACACCAGTTTTTACTGAATTAACTCAAAATGTACTTCTTATTGCAGTATTAATACCTATATTATTTTGTTGACTTTTGAATGACTGATGTAAATAGAGTATTTCGCCTAAAATATATTAATAGTTTTAAATCGTTGAGTCACAATTCATAATACAGTATGTGATAGACAGTCTTCAAACAGAGTGCTTGCAAACTTACTAGTCACACATTATACGAATTTTAAGATTTTTCTTGAAATATTCACAATTTTTGTTTTGTGATTTTTAACTTTATTTTATTTTGATAGAGTTTTTTTTTCACGATAATAATTATTATTTGAATCATCACTTTTAAAATGTTTAAGACACTTTTAAACTTTAAAATAGCATTCTATAATCATAATTTAAAATATCATCAAAGAGAATATTTGTTTATAAAGTTTTAATATATTAATCTTTATCTTTTTGACTAAAGTTTTATAATTTATAATTATATAAAGTTTAGACTAAATAAGTGTGGGAGGGTAGGTACGACCCAATATCAACTAGATAATAATTTTTGTATTCTTCAGACTATGATTCATGAAATTATGACGTACATAGCTCTAAATGTAGAAAAAACGATCGAAGGATTTGCTAGACATAATAATATTATGATGGACTATATCTGTTCGACAGACAATTAATATCAAAACACTACAATAATCTGCAAGTGTGATTTTCATCGTTATCTAAACTCTCCTGAGGCTCTAATAAGCCTTGTCAACCATGCCGAAACTGGTTTGACTCATACTTAGCATTATTATAATTTCGTAGCTATAGTAACCATGTAGGTTTATTCTTTGTACAATTTATCATAAATTAATAGTTTCCCCGATAAATAATAATATTCTCTGTATTACAGTGACTACACCGAAAATAAATATTCGGGTACATTCCGAGTAAACAGTATTATAACATCATATCATAACATTAATATCGGCGATGAGTGATGACGTTTTAATTCCAGTAGGATTAGGTTTATATTTTAATATGGAACGGCGAAGAAGGATTAACAGCAGGCAGCTACTTTAAAACAAAAGTCAAAAACTACTTTCCGATTAATAATTAATATTTATTATACTATGATATAATAATGATGATGCGGTGGCGCCCAACAGTTTCGTTCACCATGATTATACTTATACTGCAGCAAGATTAACACCAAAATATGTCCTGATCGATAGTAATATAATAATATGTTGCCGTGTAGGTGTGCATTCGATCACGTCGTTACAACATAATAATCTATCATAAAAATCACAATCTCGCCATTGAACGAGCACACGCCTGCAGTGTACCCACGTCGGAACGATTAAAAATCAATATCTATTTTATGCGCTGCCGTTATCCGCATGCTAATGATTATAAATATATATATATATGAATGACATAGACACGACGACGGATACCGGGCTTGGAGGAAATTTATGGCCGGCAGTTTTGTCCGTGTTTAAAGTAGTATACGATGTTAATGTATTATATAGCTATTGGAAAAATTATGGTCATCGGACGGAACGACAAAGAAACGGTATAGCATTGCGGACGATTATGGAATGAAGAACAATAATAAAACATGTTCAGACCTGCAGTAGAACGTCATTAATCACATAATAATAACAATAATAATAATATAATACCAATCGTGGTTATTCGATTCAGAACGCGTATTCAATCCGGTGTGTACACTGGCTGCTAATGCTGCTGCTGCTGTTTACTTGTGACTTGTGACTGCAAACGATCATAGCAAGTACACGTTTTACTTAAACGGTCGTAATAAATCGTTTTGACAAATCAATTATACAATATCTACAATATTTTTTATACAATTTAATACGTAGTTTTGCGGTCTGCGCCGTCAGCGTATTTCCAATATTATAAGCGTGCGCAGGTCTTTGGGGCGAAACGGCTGTCATTGTAGGATTACGTAAATGATGTAAAGCACCTACCCCTCAATATTTCTGCTTGTTTCTAAATTGTTTCTAGCTGAAAAAAAACAAAAATCACTCACACGAATATGATAACATGTCATTATATTTACGAGGACTATCAAAACTACTTAAGCTTAAAAAAGAAGTTCACACAATAAGTGATGGATAGAAATGCAAATATTGATAAAATGCATTGGTTACTGATAGCTATTTTAATGACGACAAAATCTCAAAAATGCATAAATATCTTAAACGTCTTGAAATATGCACAGTAAAAATGAGTTTGAAAATGTATTTTACACGGTTTCGAAACTGATATAACGCGGAAACAATGCATTGATCAATAGTGAATTATTTTCAGAATACGTTAAAAAAACTAAAGACACTACATAGTATATCTGTATAAGTATTGAATTGCTTCTTTAATTGTTTTTAGATGTATGGCAATGGTGATCGACAATTAATATTAAATCGTTGGTTAGCAAATCATTTCGACGTACCTACCTCTTACATATTGTGATAACTTGGTCCAGACATTCGTAAATACAATTTGCACTAGATTAAAATTAATTATTATGTATATTTGAATACCTATAATAGTCATAAAATACACCAATATTGGATATTAATTTGAACTAATTTATTAATTTATTTTAATTAGCTTTTAGTTGGCGACTATTACAGGTTTTGTATAATAAATTATAGAATTATTAAATTTTATATCGAATTGTATATCTTTATCTATTAATTTATTCATGGCATTTTACCCTAGTATTATTTGTAGACGATTTATAATTATTACCTAATTAATGAAGCCGTAAAATGTATTTAATAAGTATAAGTATGAAGTTTATAAACGGCTTACATCGCATATTCGCTTTTCAATAGGTAACATAAAAGTAGGTAACTTTAATGCGCGTAATATATTGTCAATAATACTTTTTTATTATTATTACTCGTATTATTTCACTCCGTTTCTCGTCAAAAAAATAAAAGGTTCAGGTCGATATTACGTTTGATACGAAATCGAATAGAGTAGTAGGTAAATAGGAAACAAAAGGCGTAAGAAATACAATTTTCGCATTTCTCTCAAAACGAATGTATTTGTTTTTATAGCACTTATTGTGATTTAGCATGAAAGTATTCTATGTGCGTCAAGGTTGATAAGATACGTATAACTTCCAGGCCCAAACCGCATATCGCAATGTTACCATTGCTCGTCAAATCAAATAACATTCGTCGGAGAAGATGGCGAGCCTCCCCCCCCCCCTGGACAAGTCCACGTGCAGTGGGCCGCGGAGAGGACCAAAAATATAATATATATTTTATTACGCCAACTACGATATAATATATACGAACGACTGTGCGAGTGTCGTAACGTCAATTTTTCGTCGCGTTGACGAAATGTAATAGAAATCTGATCATTTCGCACAGAGTAATACTGTCCGAAACGACTGCAGCAGCACTAATACAGAACGACCGTTTACAATAGGATTGTTCGTTTTTCGCTCAAGAGTGGGTATATTATGTATAAATGGTCGCACGTGTGTGTGTGCGTGAGTGGGTGTGTGTGTGTGTGTGTGTGTGTGTGTGTGTGTGTGTGTGTGTGTGTGTGTGTGTGTGTGTGTGTGCTCGCGTACGTATATAGTTTATTTGGTCTGGCGGATTTTTACAAAAGGCATTATTTACGTGCGAGATGCGCCTTTGTGGATGTTGCCAACTAAAAGCCATCATCGCCGCTGCCGCGATCGCGAACGCGTAAACTCGTAAACAACAGACGGCCGCCCGCTGTATATAATATATATATATATATATATATATATATGTATATGAGTAGTAGTAGTAATAATAATAATTTAATAATAATATTCATAATAGTATTTTGTGTAGTGCGCTAAAACGTTGTTCCACGACGAAAATCTCAACGATTCGAGCGACATCCTTTCTCCGATTCTCGACGGGCACGCGTATAAAGCATTTCGAGTTTGTACACGATGTCCCTCTACATACATAATATTATTATAATATTAAACATTATTACGTGCACACATATTATATCTGTTTACAGGACGACACGGTGCGGTCGAACCGAAACGGACGGAAAAGGGTCAGGGAATAATAATAATTGTGCTCGAGGAGTCATGTGTATGTACTTAGTCACTCCGGCGCATCCCCTAGGCTCACTAATGTCGTAAACGAAAAGGTCGTCCATTGTGCAATCGTTTCGTTCTATGCAATATAATAATGTCATGGAGATCGTATTATAATATAATATATTATATATATGTAAGTAGTTTACATATTATGTGTATGTAAAATGATTATATAGTCAAATCGGCTGTTACCCGCCAGAAAATATAATGTACACACATAGTTCTAATAGCCGATATCCTGTATAATATTATAGTATTCGTCGGAACTGCTTGCGCTGTTAACCGTTAAAATATTCTATTAACCCTTCAAACCCTTGTGACAATATAATGTAGTAATATACAGCATAATATAATTTAAAAGGGCCGAATCATGTTAGACGTCATATTATGCGATCAGTGATGAGAGTCTGAATGACGAAAAAACATACCAAGATATAGATAAACGTAAAATACATACAATTTTTTCTAGATAAGCATTACAAGATAGTAAAATAGGTGGATAAAATTGTTTTCATACCAACAACAATTAAAAGAACAATGTACAAAAGTACCTACTAATATTATGTATATATTTTTGCTGAATTAGGGAAACCCATTGCAACATAGGTCGTTGAGTGGGGGGTGGTACTGTAGGAGGTTTTTTTATGTTGGCAGGGCTTTTAACACGTGTGTATGTGTATGTGTGGCAAGGATGTGTTGCTGAAAACCAAGGCGGTCACCCATCCGGGAGCTAGCAACGGTGGCCGGTACGTACACTCGGAGAGTTTCCCCAAATTGAGCGTACGAACGCGCCTCGCCAAGCTACTTATATTATATTATGTCCATACACGATAATAGTATGAATCCGAAATACCTAATTTAATGAATAATAACAATGTCCATCAAATGCTGAATAATATTTCAGTATTGTTAGAACGTACACACTACACTCTACTAGTCACGAAACAACAAGAAAATACCTAAACATATTAACATAGTATTACCTGCTCAAAAAACATAATGTCATGGACCCCTTTGTGTAATATAATTTTCAAGTTGTAATATTGTAATAAATCTAAACAGGCACGCAGCTAAAGCTAAGAATGTATGTCAATTTGTCAGTAAGTTATGTTGTCAAAGACTGAAAACGTACACATCACTAATAATACTACTTAGAGGATGTCAGCACAATATTTTTTCTCTCTCAGACCCACACGCACGGCATAGATAGAGCACTTTCACGTAAAATCGTTTTTTATGATTTTAGAGTATACTAAATATTAGAGAGGATAATGTTTTTGAGGGTTTGACGTATCGATTTTATATTTTATTATTATTTGACTTTGGTAATCAGCTTTCGAAATGAAAAATACATTTTGTAAATATAAATGATGTTTAAATAATTATGTTGATACAATATTTAGACAATAATTATATGTCTTTTGGTATATTTCTAAATCTATATGTTATATCTTTTCAAATTCTTTGAATGTTATAACATAAACTATCAATAGAAATAGACCACCGATGCATCCAAATGCTTCAATCAGAATCATTTTTACACACCCACGCCTATCCTCGATATACAGTCGATACCTACTCAATAATTACAATTCAGCAACAGTGACACCGAAACATGGATGGTACCGGGAGAAGTTGACACCAAACATATTATTTTGCCCCTCAACCCTCCGAAAAATTTTTTTTATATTTTATACACATCAATAAAAATCATAAATACTAATATTTATATGATATTTTAATTAATATTAATTATTCATCTTATCGCGAATAAAAATATTTAATATTGACATTTCAAATAAATTAAGTTATTAGATCATTAATTTAATTAATAACATAAGTGGTTTTTGGTTTCAAAAAAACTGTCGAAATCAATTATTATTCTGTATTGTGATTATTTTATATTATACAGTTGAAAAACTAAACAAGAATAGACTGAAAAAATGTGTTGTAAATATTAATATTCTAAAAACTTATACTAAGTTAGAACCATAAAAGTGTTTATAATTCATTTCTAACTATCTACCTATATTTTTTACTAATTACTATTTTCTAACAGTTTTTGATGTGCAACATATAATGCGGAGTGTGAGACCAGCTGTTGGCGTGGTGACATTAGAAACAGCTAATGCACCTTTAAAATAAAAAGAAGAGTATTTTGTTTTTGATTATGCTATGTTTAAATAAACAAATGTTAAATTAATGTTATTAATGTTTAATTAAACATTTAATGGACCTAATTTTCAACCTTCATTCATATTTTCTGTACAAAACAATTTCGATATTTCACATCTACCAGCTATTTCACGACGGCTTACTTTTTGTTTTTTTTTAATTACAGACTTGGTACCTACTGGTTTGTCCTTGCTCTGCAGAAATATTGTATACCAATTATATGCTTGTGTGCTCACATTATATGCTTTGTATCTACACAAATTTGACGAAATTGTGCTTAAGTGCTATGTTCGTATCTAAATGTTTGCAGAAGCCAGGGCTCGGAATGCACAGTAATATATATCTAGATCTGGTTCACAAAGAAAAAAAGTTTACCAAGTTGTTCGCCATCAAATTTTGTACAAACATTACACCCACTATAAGCCAGTTATGTTTAGTATATACATCACACTTAGATTGTGTTATTTAATAATATGTTAAGTATTTTAAAAGAAAAAACTATTGGTTCTGGTTCAATTATGGAATTTAAGCTTTTAAGCTATGTTTACATCAAAAGGGTGTACTGAAGCCGTCTTGGCACGTAATGGACCGTTATGCAGATCCGGTTCACAAGGGAAAAAAAGTTAATCGTTCTTGTTCATAAACCAACTGTATACAAGTATTAATAATATCATATAATTACATTAATTATGTGTTTAAAAAAAATATATGTTCTGGTTCAGTAATTTTAAATTGCAAGCACTGCAGGCCGAAGAATACAAAAAATGATAATGTATATGGGCCATGGGGTATATATGCATTCTCTTTATGCATTTTGTTGGGACTGGGGGAAGTAACGGATTTTGAGAAGAGACCAGTAGCTGCACACTCAATAATTCTTTAACCCCATCTGAAAAATAGTTCCTGAACCGAGTACAGCAGTAGCAAGTTTCCTGGTTTCTTAAATTTATTTTACCTTGGATTTGTATATTTATGTGATCCCAGTATTATAGTCTTACACACTCGCATTTGTACAGTTTGATGTCGCAAAGTTTTATCTTGTGGATTTCGTACACCAAAACGCGTAAATAAATATATATATATTTTTTTTTAAGTTCAAAAAACCGATCGTTCACTGTTTTGGAAATATATTATTGTATTATGTGGCATTATTTAGATTTTATATTAAAATTTATACAATAATATGTGCAAACAGTGTAAATATAGAGTATTGACATATAATACATCATAATGTCAAGTAATAAATTATGACTTACTCATAACTAGCGCCAATATAATTATGTGAGGGCATAAGTATTTTTCAGATTCCGCCAAAAGTTCAAAGATGGTTTTTTTTATAAAATATAATGCTTTTATGCACTTACTGCTTACATTAAAGTACCTTCTTCGGTCTATATATACGGAATCCTGTTTTGAAAAAATCAAAAATTCATTGGTAATTTTGTGTCAATTTAATTTAATTTAATTTAAATATATTTATTTTTAATGTATTGAAATATTTTCTTTACAGCATAGTACTACACACCATTTGTAGTTTTTGGTACGTAACATTTCTTTATAATTTGTATGAAGAACACCAAACTATTTAAGGCACTGGTAATTTAATAAAAAATTGAATAAAAGGAGTGGGTTGGAAACTTGAGATGTCTCCCTTGACAATTAACTCATAAGCATTTTTGTTTCACATTCCCTTCTTATTGTACACAATTTATGTGAATTTTTACGATAACAATCGAACACATTTAAAAAGTTATCCTTAATAAGTAATGTGTTAAGCTGCATGGTAAATGTTTTACTAGCCTCAATATCTATAAAAATTGATTTTCCAGGCAAACCAGAATCGAAAAATGACTAGTACTGACATAACTTACTTAGTTATGTACAAAAACTTTCAATTTGTGTTTTGGTGCCTTGGAGGGTGGTATGGTCTATATAGTGGCGCAGGGTGACCAAGGGGTAGTTTTAAAAATTAACAACTTTTGATGAAAATTACCTTAACATTTCACACGAACAAACGGAGAGGCTCAAAGTTATTGAGAAAATCGGTTTTATTTTTTTTCCAATTATTCAAAAATGAATAATATAACCGTCGATAGTTAACATTTTTCGTGTGTTTTTCGTATGTGTTTAGATTTTAGAAAAGTATCTAGAACTTGTTATTTTCCTTTGCCATCAACTCCACCTAACGTTCTTTACGACAAGTTCAAAAATCATCCTTAGGATTTTTTTTTTTAAAACGATCAGTTTCCTCTTATCTGTCTTTCTTAAAGGCCGCGTCTTCTCGTCATGATTACTTGGCGAATTAGTGTACTATACTTATACCTACGGTATAGCTCTCAATGAAACTGTTAAATAAACTTTTAATTTATATTTGTTAAAATGGTGTTAATTTTACACTTGTAGGTGATTTTAATTTATCTGCAGGAATTTGATTTTTAAATAACAGTATCAGTCTTAACTATTACAGTCTACATTTTAAACTGTACGTAATATATTAATATATAAGTAAATTACCTTTATTTATATAAGTGTATTTACATAATTTTCAAAATTAACATGTTTTTCATTAGTGCGCATGTCACTAGTTTTAAATTCACAGATCAATTTACCACTGTAGATCACCTATGCTACAAGAATGTAATTTGGTCTAGTGTAAACTTAATTCATATAATTCCTTTGGACGCTATCGCCTAGATCAAAAAATAATGAAGAAGTATAATAATAATATAATATGGTAAACATTTTGCATTTAATTTAACTGCGAACGTGTTATAAATATTATTCCTGCAGGTATGCTTGTTTATTTATTGCAAAAATGTCAAAATTTATTCGACTGAAAAATGTTATATTTACAGTTCAAAAATATTTTCTGTTATTTTTAATAATTCACTTTGTTTACTTAAACTCGTCTTTATATGTGTTTGATGTGAACTCGACAAATACCGGCATTCTTTCATTTCGTCAAATTCTCGTTTATAAATTCTTAAGTATATTTTATATCATGAGGTATTTATACATTTAAGATTTTAAGACATCGCTCTCGTTTCAATACAGTATACTAGACAGTCACAGAAACGTTTAAAAAAAAAAAAAAATATATATCTCATATAGAATATTACTAACAGTAATAAAGGGATTGTGGAAACAGAACGATTTGCTTGAATAGCGGCTACGAACTGGAAAGGTATTTACGTCGTTCAGTGGTAGTTTGTACCTGTATAATCGCGGATAATAAAATATTATTATTACCAATCGTAAAATATCATCAAAAAGGCCTTCAACATATTAACTGAACGTGTATTCTATTTATAATTTGATCGGCTATATTATAATGTAATAATATATTAATACGATGTACTCAAATCCTATAGATTACTATAGTTGTAAATTTATTAAAACTTGTAATACCTATGATGTGATTAGTACGGTCGAATTGCAATAATTTTAAATGAGTTGCACTCTAGATAGAAAAATGTAATGGCCGAATCGCACTCGGGTAAACTGGTAATGTTCCAATTGCAGTCTCAAAAGTCACATTTTTTGCATGATTTCATTTACTGATGTTATCACTGCCGTTCACTTTAAGTTGATGATTAATGATCACCCACAGCAGTGCCCGAATTGGGGTGATTGGTGGGAGGGGAAGGGGGGGGGGGGGTCACGCAGGTGGCCGGAGACCGCTTTCATTTTTTTTATGGACTTCAGCGCTACCCTTTATTTAATAGAGAGAGGAACGCTAGAAACGTGTCGTCACTCGGGATGTCTACTTTTGAATGGTGTGTTTGGATTTTTATTTCAATTATTTCTAGCAAAGTACATAATAGCTATTTTTCCCAGGAAACGGTTATCACCAACGACCAAATACCAATAATATTATATAGCTATACATACCTACACAGTTATTGATTTGTAAACATACCTATTTTTTTTATTATTTTATTATAAGAAAAATAAGTTAATAGTTTGACTTGAAAAATGTATACCTATGTAAATAGTTGTCGTCTACGACGATCAATGATGGTACAAAGTATACCTGAAACGCAGCACAATGATATCGTTTTGTTTTCATAATTTTATAATTCGACGGAATATTGGAAACAATTTCACGTGGATTCGTTATTCATGGTCAACGTACGTCACAAAATCACAAGCTAAGAGCCACTACAGACAATAAAACAAGCGTCTAAATGTTATGATATTGTTGTGTTAATCATTTCACTTAACGATAAAATAGAAATGTAGTGGGTGTAGGGGAGTTACTGTAAAATTTATCCGCTATATGAAACGTTGTTTTCCGAACTAAAATCGGGGTCCGTTCTTAATTGTTGTGTAAATTCGAGCCCTGACCCACAGGCGGAATAAAGTATGCACATTGTACACACGCGTATGCATATATAATTTTGAACTAAAATTGATATTCATTAGTTCTATAATATGATCAGTCCCAGGGACATTACCTTTTTTTGAAACCTAGTGCAATTTGAACATTTTGGTTTAGGAAAGGACTGCAGTTCGACAACGTCCCCAGTGGGTGATGCAATAGTATCCTTATTATATCTAACCCAAGCAATTGTTTGAGACTTTGAGTGTTAATTTGCACGCTAAAAAATAAGCTCGTTATTTATTACGTTAACTTTCAACCTCACTTTACACCGATATAAGTTCGATTAAAATAATTTTGTCGAAATACTTTTCTTAGAATCGCACATTCAAAGCTCGAGGAGATTTAAAAAAAAATGATTTCCTTGTGGCAAAGCCTCATAAATTGCTGGTGACCAGCACTGTTTGGGAAAACGAGTAAAAAAAAGACAATTTATTTATATCCTTGTTTATAATATTTTTTTTAGATAATGTCTCTTGGTCGGCGGCGGTGGTCGTAGATAATAATATTATTCGGGTATACTCCCCAGGTAGTAGGTCAGTCCGGATATTGTACCGCGCCAGTTTCCGTAGTTACCTACACATTTATAATGACATTTCTTTGTACGTAAACGATTTATTTATAATTATTATCATCACAAAAACATAAACATGCAATATTTCTTCTAACGGGATCTGTACACAGGCACCATTTAAATTGTTGTACCGGAAATTCGTATTTTGGTTTTTGAATATAATGCGCGATGAATAGGCTGTATAAGCTTCCAGTCCACAAAATTATTATTACATTACATTATACATTTTCCCTGAGTGTCATAATTCTAAAAATAAATAATTTTCTGTGTTATTCAATTGTTAAATAAGTGTTTATCCTCAGGCATTAAATTTAAATAATAGATTTACATATTGTTGTACATTGTAAGTAACGTACTGATGCCCTAAACAATTGCATACCTAAATGTTATAATAAAAAGCAAAAAATGCAGTAAAAAAATATGAATATCGGACTCTCCCCCCCCCCCCTGAATAGGACGAAATTCACCGATTAAAAAAACAAAAATTTGCCAAATTCCAATAAAAAATTCACTAATGTAATATTAAACACTATACAAGTACAAATTATAAATAATTATATCATAAATATGACATAAATAAATAATACAAGTAAAACAAATACTTATACTTTTTATTCTGGTAAGATAGCTCACGGAAATTAAAAATTTTTATATATCATCATTTGAAAAACTTTTACATAATTTTTTTAACCTGTCTTATTTGTTTAAATTATCACGAAAAGCTCCTATCCTATAATTTAAAATGTCTATTGGTGCACTTGAGTTACTTATCTATAAGGCTTCAACAAAAACGTGAATGATAACAGTAAATCGATTTAATGATTGTATACTTCGGGTAAAACCAAAGAATCTATTTTCCAACCTATTTTATTATCCGTTTCATGTGTATAAAAATATATCTATTGATTCAGGTGGAAAATGTCTCTGTCCAGTGAGGAAATGTCCAGTACCACTAAAATTGCTGGGGGGAAGGCAAGGGGTGGAACGTCCAAATACCAAAAAATGTATATAACTACGTACACATACTTATACAACTCTCATAAAACCATTTAAGTTAATAAAACTATTTATTAATCTTAAAAGTACAATTTATAATAATTTTGAGTTATTCGATTCTTGGAAAATATAAAATTAGAATAATGACAAAATATAATACTAATCATTTATTTTTCTCTCAATTGTTTTGAAAAAAAATGGCCTAAAACTTCAAAAAATAGTTTTATTAAATGATAACCTAACAATTTTAGAGCGGCCGCTTGACGTGGGGGTGAACTACAGTAACTTGACGCATGTCTATTAACTCCGATTAGTGGGTATAATTTACACGCATATAGTAGTAAATAATACTATTACCCCAGATAAGTTCATCACTTCAAAAATTAAACTATCAAAATTTTCTCCGAGGTTCCAAACAAGCGGACTACCAATGTAAAAACATGTCGGTCTGATCGTGATGATTATGCATGCGTTTTGAAAGTAGAATTTTAAAAATATCCTTTACATTATTCCAGTATCCTATATTATGATAATATATTACTATGTTTATTTATGTTCAGAGTGAGTTAGGTGGCGATAAGCCGACCATCATGTTCTCTTCTTTGCGTCTCTAATTTTTATATGTTATGTATTACGGTTTGTGAGTATTCATATTCAAATTATAAATTTCAAATATGTTTAAACATGCATACATGCAATTTACTGTATGTTTTTAAAGATAAAAGTTTTTTTTTTTTTACATAAAAATTTGAAGAATTACCCAGTTCTTTGCAGTGTTTAAACTATTTAATGAATGGTATTTTGATTAAATGATTTAATCGAAATATTCCAAGAAGTTGAATCTGAGTAATTATCGGAAACATTTCAAAGCTTTTAAACAGTCGTGTCAAATGCGAATAACTTTAATATTTCTTGGTATTTGCTAATTTCGTAATAATATTTTCAGTGAGTTCGTGCGAATATTTTCGGAATCTGTGTGTAATCAGTTTTACGGCGAAATAACTGACTTTAGTAATTCTATTTAAATTTTGTATATGTTGTTTTCACAAAGTCGTTGGAATATTAACTCGTACGACCTGTTCTTTGATTACCCTTTAGTACAGTTGACGAACACGGGCGATTCGATCTAAAACCAACTAAATATTTCTCCGTGTACATGAATAATATGCGATTAGGTAACGTGGTTAACTGAAAACCAAATAGGTAAGTACTTCTTCTTCTTCTTCTTCTTAAGATTTATTGGGCCTTTAAGACCATCCCGTCGCACAACCAACGTTCCACCTTGTAAGTATTACAAAAGTAAAAAACGAAAACAACTTAATCGATGTATGTGAAAGATTGGGTTTAGTGACTTAAAAATAATAACCTATAGAATCAAGTTGATAATATATTATATTATTATACTTTGCTGTCTTTATAATGTATTAGTTAGGAAGTTATTTCTGATTTTGTTTTGTGCCTATTAATTACCATGAATTCAGTTTCTAAAGTATCTTTGATAGTTGTATGCTTAAAATGTCAATGCTTGCATTCAAAATACATTCATATCTGTAATGTTATGCTCACACATCATTATAACTATTCAATAAAGTGCAACAGATAAATAAATAAGGTCCAGACTGTCGCACGAAGAAATCGGAAAACTCCAAACCCCAATAAATCATTGCCACAGACGAAAATAGTCCACCTATATTATACAATCACGGATTACGAAATCGGCACGTACCTATTTGCAACGGTTAACAGCGCAGGGAGTGTAGCTTTCTTACATCGTGCCGCCAGAGAAAAGGTATAGAATAAAAAGAGGTCCTTGTCGTAGAAGAGAAATCCACCTCTCGGATGCTCAAAACAACCTTTTGATGAAGCCGCCTATTAATCTCTGGTCAGCACAACCTGGTCGTCCCTTAGCCAGGGCATGCGCACCACCCGATTTCTCTATACCGAATCCTGTGAGCTACAATTGGGCTCCTTATTGTAATGAAAGAGAAGCACACTATTGATTACCGGGAAAGGTTGTATGTATTTCTAGATCAATTACATAGCTTAAAATATTGTAAATAAATGATATAATCATAAAATTTTGACTGAAAATCATCTGACTGATTTGTATTTTAAAATAATAAACAATTTTTTTGTTAAGTTCACTATGACCTACAAATTGTATTTAATCTTTTAACATACATTAATATACATCTTTCACTTAAATTACGCCTTTCTGCATGGGCGATCTGATGTGTGTGTGTGTGTGTGTGTGTGTGCCTCAATGAAAACAATTATTATAATTATTTTATTATACATATTAAACTTAAAAACAAGAATGATGACTTATGTGCACATCATTACATTATGACGAGCAATAATCAGTGTGTTTTATTATTTTGATTCGAGTATTTTGAGTAGTCAATTTGTGTCATCTAAGACTTCTACAGCATAACCAAGAGACAGCTATGAGTCAGTGTATTTGATCAAATCTCAAATACACCACTATATCGAGAGCCCACCGAATACCTGGAGGAAGGTAATAATGTAATTTCAATAATTGCATCTGGTATTATTATCCAGCACTTATAAGTGTAGAGAACCAGCCAGATTCTTAAAGTTAACATCTGATTTTAATAGACTTATAAGCAGGAGCATTATTTTTATTTATTCTATTTTTGCGTTATTACATATCAGACCACGACACCACACATTATTAGTAAGTAGAATTGACAATTATTATTAGGGTTGTTTTAACCAAACACAGCCATTTTTTTTTGTTTTTATTGACATTTTGGTATTTAGTATTTATTTTAGTTTTTGCTTTTGTGAACTTGCATCATTAGAAAAATGCATGCACACTTCTGATTAATTTAAATTAATTTACATAATAGTATCATAATACAATATCATTTTAAGGTGGTCTGTGATATATTTTTGGTGACCAAGAGAGGTGTTTAAAAAGATTTAATTTATAATTAATTATAGTTATTTTATCATCGTTTGTAAAAATATTTAAAGTGTTTGTGTAAGGTCAAGGGCCTACGTCATGTACACGGGAAAAGAGGGCTACCTATGCATTGCAATTTATGATGTTCTACTTCGTTTATCTAAAGTTTAAATGCTTAAGGATTGATTATAATCTCTTTATTGAATATTAAATATGTTATTCTTAATACACTTCAACGTTTTTAAAAATGTATTCCGTTTCTGGTTTCGAAACACAAAATATTATAGTGTCGTTTAAAGTTCAAACGTTTTCAGTATCAATCAAACATAAGATAACAGTATACTCTAAAAGTAACGAAATGATAGCAGTAGAACATTTTAGAATCTTCGTGTATCTTAAATTTTTGAAAAGGAAAATTACAATATTAAAGAGGAACCGTCCCGTTAGTGGCGACTGCAATAACTGATCATATTATTATATAATATTATTTAATACGCGTTATATTTAGCAAAATGATAACATGATAATATGTAATGCGTGGACTCTAATTAATTTCCTTTAGATTCCGTACAGTGTGCATAGGCAATATTCATACGCATTTAACGATGAGTAGGTATAACTGACAATGAGAGACGAGCATTTCGGTTGAATGTATGTTCATTGTATGCAATTATAAACATTCAGCCGACATTGATGGAACCACTTCAGAAATCCCGATTGCTTGGTTGTGTGTATATTATTATATTACAACAGTGTGTTTTAGTACAACTATTGCCCCCGTTAAGAGTATGGACGCAATTAACTAATTTAGTTGTATTAGTTGAACGATATTATTCTGCGATGTATTAATTTTAAATGTTGAATATTGTAAACGCAGATTTGTCGTCACATTATATTGTTTACATATTGTACAAGACACGAGTACCTACGGCTGTTTGAAATGATTAATTGCATAATATTATTGTCAATTGTAGAATTATTTACTTATGGTTATTTATGGATTCTGGTTAATGTGAGTCTCTGTTATCCTATCACATGGACAGCTACCAATGGCTTAAAGTTTGATATAAAGTCTTATACATCTTGTTTATAAGTCTATCAAAGGTTACTTAAGGATTACCTTGTCTTCTCTATAGTTCTACTTGTTTATTAGGTAACAGTGTTTATCGTGCTTTGCTCCACAACAGTGTTCTTTGTTTTACTGATGATATTCAACATTATATTGAATCATTATATATTTCAAATATTTATTCCTAATGTATCTAGCAAAATTAAATGGATTTTTTCATTTATTGATTCCGTTTATTGAGTTTATAACAGTGTGTTTATTATAACTGTATCTAAGCGTGAATCAGTGCTAGGAACCTATCCCAAGTAGTTTTGTCTTATAGTGATTCATCGGATTTTAGGCTGTGTCGTAGATTTCCTGGATTTAAGGTAAGCCTCTAACCTCGATCTGGTCCCCGTAATGAACGTGTCTGATACTGTAAGGCTTTTTAGAACTTTCGATTTCGTTAGTTTGTTAACAACTTTCGACTAAGAATGTCGACAAAGGCAATATGTACCTACCTATACTGTGCACTTGTGTGCACTATGTTTGAAGTTGGTGTTTTTGTTTGGGATTCACATACTGATGATAATTGAAGATCAAGAAAACTTGAATGAGTTATAAGCAAGTGTTAGCGATTTAACGATTTAGACAAACGACCTGTTGTATGCATATCATTGTTCTCAGATTAATAATTTGTTTGAATGTCGTCTTTAGTTCTGTAGGAGATAATTGCAAAAGCAATTGTGATTATTGTAGTTGCTCTTCCGTGGTCGACGCTGACGGTCGGTCAACAGTGTATTATTAGGGTGGTTTGAATAATAAATCTGAAATTGCGTTGATTCATTTTTGAGTAGCCCCAAAATTGATGCTAATGAACAACCAGTGGTACACTGGTACCAAAGGCTTGGTAGTGCTGTGTCGGAAACAACCGCTCCAAAGTTGAACGTTGCGATACGGGACACAGTGATAACACCGTCGTGCCAAGTTCAAATAAAAATATTTACCATTATCAAGCATTCAAGCCAATGAGTTTTTAAAACTGATATGGAGCCTACCATTCATGTTTAGTTATTTATTGAATAAATTAAGCATAGCTTGGCCCGGAGAGGTCCAACCCGCGGTCCACTGGCCATTCACGCATTTTTTTGGTTCTCATTAGAAAATATATATTTTAGGGTTTAGTGTTTTAGGTGTGATAAAAAAAAAAAATAAGGCGGGGGCGAGGGTGTGGTGGCAGTACTAATCTAATTGTATTCTCTAATGTGATAACCTGTGTACTATATTATATAATATGTTTGTTATAAAATAAAATATGAATAGAAATATTTTTTTTCTTTAGGCAGGCTAATTAATGTTTATAAATTTGAAAATTCGCCCACCAACTACAAAATTTTGGACCACCCTGACTTAGCCTATAGCAAAATGTATGCTTAAACATTAATTGTATCTCGTGTTACATGTCTTAAAATGCACATGAATATTACTATTATAAAATTAAGTATTTATTCATATAATATCTATCTGCTTAATAATTTCAGAGTAAGATGTTCAATAATTTCATTTTGATATTTTGCTATATAAAATGTTACACCGCAGTATCATAGTTACTCTTCGAGCTAGTTTTATCATAACAAATTATGAAAAGCTTTCAAAAAAATCACCAATATAAAAGCTTTGCAAATAAAGTTTATATAAGTCCAAGCCTGGGTAATATATGACGCTAAAATATAGCACGAGTGGCGACCGCATACCAAGATCCATTCAAAACAGAATATTTGGATTTTGTGCTTTGAAATGGAGAGGATATATGTGTTGAAAGTGATAAAGGCAGTATAAAACTGAATTGTATTTGATAGATATATTATGTACTTTATTTTGACGGGAGGAAAGTCGGGTGGGAGTATAAATACCACCCGTGAAGAAAAACAATTTAAATATTGTGTATAGGTACGAAAAAGAATAAATATTGGCATAAACTGACAAACATAATATAATAGAAATAAAAATTATACAGTATATTACATAGGTTAGATTAGCGGTTGAAACTTATAAACAATGCTAGGAATTAATGATAATTAATAATAATAATACTGAAAAATAATTTCCAAAAACCTCGAGATGGACGAGGAAGGGGTTAGTACGTTTGTACACTCCTATTCTATATCAAATATTTAAATATAAAACATGTTAAGTGTATGGTAGCGGTAATAAATAAAGTGGACACCGGCCAGACACACACAACAAACATGCCCTCATGCTTTATTTAGGAAAATTCTGCATTCACCAGCCGACATCCCCCTTCCTCAACATTGCATAGAAAATGGTGGTGTCTATACAACTGTATTTTCATGGAATTGGTCATTACGTTTTCTGTTTGTTCAAGGTTGTGAACATCATGCCGTTCGCTAAAAAAGAAAATATTATTTTATTTTCATAATATAAAAGCAACGTGAAACGTTCATTTAATAACAAAAATAAGTAATAGTGAAAAAGATAAATATATTTATTAATTACAGAAACGCGATAATCAACTTTTTTGTGAAATTCATGACAGAATATTAATTATTTTCTATACGTACACAGTTAAATTAATGTAATTTAATTTCAGTGTGTATAAAAATGTGGTTTTGTTAAAATGCACTTTGTCTATATAACATTAGGTATGTATTAGTTAGGTATTATATATTTAAATGCATTATCAATAATTTGAATAAATTATCGTCTAGTTAAGATAAATCATTTTTGAATAATAAATTCCTTACATACAGTTTAAGAGATCTTAAAATTTGTTTTAATCAACAGAAAAACGAAAATTCTCAATATTTTCTGTTCTTTTGTCGAAAACTTTATACTAGTCTTTATAAACATGATATTATATATTTTTGCCCAACCAATAATCTAAAAAAATGCATTTTACTATAAATTACCATTAATTTTGACATTTTGACATAAATAATAATAAAAAATAAAAAAAACAAATGTTAAGCCTTTAAGGAGACGACTCAGCAAACCTCCTCGTGGTGTCTTCTGGGTAACGCTGATAGGTTGATATGAATTGATAAATAAAATGTGGACTCGTACGTCTGCTTCATAAACACGGACCGCAACTCATACTTAATTTAGGTATCGGGCCTCAACTCACCAAAACCGGACACATCAGGCAGAAATACAGATAGCTATTATGACCTCAGCGTCCTCTAAGAAAAGATTTTTGGATATTCAACCCCTAAAGGAGAAAATAGGGGGTTGTAAGAATACAATAGTAGCGCCATCTGTGCAGCAAAATAAAATTTTAATATACATCAGTGGTGAAGTCTTTTCTATATAAGCATTTTTTTAAAAATACTTTGCCCTGGCAACTCCGGGTGGAATAGTTAGTATATACTATATAGCACCACGTAAGTGTGAACTAAGAAAGAATTTTCTAACATTTCAATTTTATCTCGCTGCACAAGTATTTTGAGATTCACGATGGTCGATGGAATTTTTTTTTTATTATCATAGATTACAGATTATTATACAAATAGTGGAACCTTTTTGAAGTGTTGAACACTGTATTACACCGAATGCTAAATAACGAATTTAACAAAATTTGAATCATATACATAAAGTTGGTGCTTTTAACTGGCGACGGAGTGCGCAGGGTCAATAAGACGTATACAATATTATAAGTAATTTGTAAAACTTGCACAGAAATCCGTTGAGCCGAATTAGTGACTTTAGTGTAAACTTAACGATATCATTCCCAAAATGACTATAAACGATAAAATACAATAATGTTATTGCCTAAATTATTGCAGTTGCCAAAGTAATAATTATATTATAATATTCTAATAATAATATGATGGCATTACATTTTCTTTTGGGCAAGCATAATACACTACACATATACATTTTAAAACTATATTATATCAATTTATTATGTTTTACCGGAAGGGTTGAATGTAGGTGGAGGAGCATCTCGAAAAACTATGTTCTGGTAGGTATAAAATACGGCATTACGCGTTGAAACGTATAATGCTCAGCGTAAAGGTTTAATTTTTAACGCGCAACCTACTTAAGTATTATATTTGTTTGGATATGATAAATATGAAAAACGTCAAGAGATAAAAACTTAATAAATTCTGTTTATAGAACTGCGGACGTACGGGATTAAAAGGGGAGATATCTTTCTGAGCACAAATTACCAAAAAACATTGTTGGTTGACTGCGAAATTTCTCAACGTTTGTACATTTCAGTGCCGTAAGTGACCCCGCGAGTTTACCCGATGTTTTCTACGACCTGTAATTTATTAATTTACGTTAAATTTTATTTTGTACACTTGAAACCTTATATTATATTAGTATATCATGCACTTCAAAGCATTAGTTACATATAACCTAACCATGTTTAACTTGTTCATTATATTTTACCATCTCGAAAATGATACATACGGATTTATTTTCACTTGAAATAAACATTATACTTTCGCTGCGTGAAAATAAAAATATGAAACCATCATTAATTTTGGTTTAAAAAATAGGGATGTTATTAACACTTTTTCTATTGAGATATTTTTTAATTACACTTTTGTGTTTCTGATGTCACGGCGTATATTCTATATACGATATAAACATACTATACGTAATGAGATTACCTTTTGCAGAACCAAATTATTAACGTTGTAATAATTCAACGCCAATGAAGCATTCAAAGTTTTTGTCTATTTTCAACATTATATAACACATATTATTTTTTTTTTCAATAAAGTCAAAGTAAATTCTGTATTTACGAAGTACAAAGTTGGACTGCTAAGCGTTACTGATGAAATGTTTAAAGCAATGCCAAACAGCTGACGATTTGTATGTATTTAAATAATATACGGGGATTTTTTATACTAATTTTAAACATTAATAGAACATTCACAGTTTCTGCTCGCCAAAACCACCGGCTCATTCAACACCTGTTGATTATCTCAGTCGCACACGGTAGTGGGGCGGAACACTGAAACTCGTAATGTTCGTCGTACGTGACTGAGTGCAGAAATTATTTTGGTCAATGTAGTAATAGTCATAACATGAGGGTAAGTTATTACAATATAATTAACTGCACAATATTGTTATATATACCTATATTCCGACGGAATTTCAGTTCAGACGATCCAGACTTTGAGACTGGGAAAAAAAGTTACAAACGGCGGATGTTGATAGTTTTATTTTTTTAGATCTGATTTTCATTCTCAGTTCTTGGAGTTATACGATTCCAGTTGACTGTAATTATATAATACTAATCAACGGTAGTCTTCATTATCCACGTCTACTTTAAAAAATACAATATAATAAATACGTTTACCTTTAAAACTTTTAATAGACAACAATAAGTTGCATTTAATAATAATCTTATGCTAACAACTTTTAGTTATTTGGCTTTTTGAATGTACCCACAACACATTATTTATTTTTTTATTATTTTTGTTTACAATAAAGTATATCTGATAATATTATGTCATTATGGCTCTGATTTTTTTCCGATAAAATATTGCCGCATACCTTACGAGGTACTAATGTATAAAAATAAGTGACAAAGTAGTGTTATAACCTGATTATCATTACCTAGTCTAATTAATTTAATTTAATCATTTTCTTGCACAATGCACCTAATATTTAGGTACCAAATGCATTCGTCTGTGTCGAATTGGTTCGAATTGGATCTACATTGCACTTTTCTACAGCTGAAAATATATAATAAAGTAAAAACTAAAAATTGTCACATTTTAATTGATGATTAGAAATCACCATAATAAGAGCCAGAATCGGACATTCAAATTTAACCCACTCATTCTTAATCAACAAACATCTTCCACTCTAATACAATAAATGTCAAACCAACCTAACGCATTAAACAACTCAATACAATATAATATTCAAGATTGCCCAGAATATCAACCAAAATATACGAAATAACCTGTTATTAGTTATGTACCGGACAATGTAAGAGAAGATCTCTATAGTATTAAAACAACACCAAATAAGCCGAAATTGTCTAATAAATTACAATAATTTAGTTGTAAGTTAATTTTTCAAATGTAGGTACACTATTCTAATAACAACCATATATTTTGAAAGCAAATAATAGCAATAAATATACATAACACACCATCATCATTAACACATTTCATTTTAGTAATCGCACTTGGGTTAGTTCATCAAGAAGACTGCAGAGGTTGTAATAATAAATAATAAAATAATCATTGACTATATTCTAATTTTTTTTCTCACATACCTTACCTTTTTCTGTGGAATATTATACGCGTTATAATATAGTTTTGACGGAGTGAACGAGATTTCCTTCCCCGCAGCGTTCGACTTCAACGAAAAGATATTGCATTAATTTGTCGTGGTATGATTATTATTTTATTATTTTTATTATAAAGTATGATCACTGCGACACTTAGAAATATAAAATATATACACATGACGAGTTTACTATAATATTACGAAATACCCGTTAGACGGCAAATAAACAACGAATACCTAAACAAATACATCCTACAGGCACGAATGCTAATAAAAACATGGTAACGACAACTGTGTGATATCATTTTGGTCATTATAAATACGTCTCGGCGTGCGTTGAGAAAATAAAATAAAATAATAATAATAATAATATGATCAATGTCGTTATATTATGTTTAACATGCACTCGTACATAACACTCAATGCACGCAGTGCTTGAAATAAGAATGATCGAGTGTGGATATGAAGATGGTTTTGGTTGAGTTGTATTTCATTTTATTATAATAAATTATGAAAATGTGTCAACTCGTTCATCCACAATTTATTACGATGTATGATTGCAAAATACAAAAACAATTATTTATTGTAAGTACTTATACTATGTTAGGTAAACCTACTATTGTTCTATAAAATATCTAATCAGTAAATAACATTTAATTTATATTCAATTAGTATAGGCAGGTATACCTATGAAATTACATTTTTTTTTAAATTTATTTATTGAGGCTTCAACAACAGAGAATATTAAATTATACATCAGGTACCTACTCTATATATTATAGCCTGTCAAAGGAGAACATAAATTAGAAATTATAATCGAGTTTACTCGACTGAATAACACCAAAAATAAAAATAAGACTATGGTTGCACTGGGCTCTGCCCAATTTGAATTTTTAAATAGAAGTCACTATAGGTATTTCTGAACATACGACTCTAGAATTATCGTTATTGAATTTAAAAACATCAAAAAAAATTATTAGGATAGTATCAATTTCAATTTCAATAATATTATAATTTGTTTTAAGAATTTGTGTCAGATAGATATATTTCCTACAATATAATGTCTGGCTTTAAGCTCGACTTTTTTATCTCTCCCCCCGAAAATAAATGTCACAAGACCACGAAATCCTATGATCTAGATCCCTCTTCCCTATACCACGACATTATTACATATACTGTTGTTTCATTTCACACGTATGATTGACGAACATGAGCCTGTGTTATATCCGGTCGGAGGTCGGTGGCGATTTGGTCGTGAGCTGCCGCAGATCAATTATTATTAAAATGTATGTTGGTTTCTGCAGACTTCTGAATCTCCTTACGACATTTTTGTTCCTATATACTTGCGAGCAAACGCACCGGAAATCGAGGTTAAATAAATTGCGGTCCCGTTACAATCGACACGCACATCTACACACACACACACACACACACCCTTGAGCATATATTTGGTGGCAAATATTGGTGGAAAATATTTCCAGTGGTTGACCCGAGATAAGAATGATGATCAGTCGGCGAAAAAAAAAAACAAATCAAAACCATTCACCGCTGAATAAACCGTTCACGCCGATTTCTCGTTCCATTATTTTTTTTCTACTGGATTTATTCTCTGGCAGGCGCCAAACATACATTTGATTATATTATAATTCGTGAAAAAACAAATAAAATGCATCGATCGTTGAAAAGAAATATTACTATTGCATGAATGTACAGTAATATTATTACTATTGTGAAATTGAATTTTGCGGTTTATAACTTACTAATCGTTCAATAACGGTTAAATATGACTACGAACCGTAACATTTTAATCAATGACGATTTATATATTTTTTTAATGTCGTTTCATTATATTTTTCTAGAGATAAAAAAAACTTTTGTTTATTTAATAGTCACAGTTTAAGTGGAGAAAAAACTAAAAGAGTAGAAAATAGAGTAATAAAAGCTTCTAAATAATATTAATATAATGACTTACTTACTTATTTCTGAAATATATATTACGCATAAAATATATTAGTATTTTTTATTTAGTATATTTAAATATTTGTACAAAATATAAAACGTATAATAAAATGATTTATAATATTTTTTAAATATTCATTCTATAATACAATAATTTAAAGTCATTAATCAATATAAGATGATATTCAGCATTGCTGTTTAAGAAATGTATTCAGAATATAACAAATTATTGTAATATTGATAATATTAATATATTTAGTACTTTTTTCCCACCAACCATACTTTTATACACAATTGTATATAATTATTTGTCACAATAAAGCTAAAGAAAAATATTACACCAAAAATAATTGTTTAGCAGGTATTCGAGGTTTAAATTGCCCGGGCAAGACAAAATCCTCCGATTTTTCACATAGCCCGTTACATAAAAACACAATACGTTATACACCATACACGACACGAGTATTATAATAACCCCGATATATACGGGCTGTATCGATACAAATCTGTGCATTTATATTTTATTGAACAATTCTCGTTTATTTCTAAATGTTTCATCAAAGTACATTTATAAATAATATTATATAAAATACTCTTTTCAGAATATTTTTTTTTAAATGAACTCGTGACTGTTTAAAATGTTGATGATTAATATTAAATTGGTTCCATTTTTGATCAAATTTATCTATAGATACAATTATCTCAATATAAGTTACTTCTCATCGAAGATTATCACTATAGATAACTTAAATTATTACTACATAGGTAAAGTGTTACTTCGTCTAAGAGACACCTCTAAATAGTGGGCATTTTTGAATGGCGAATAGTGGAAAAAATGTCAGCGATTGAGAGTGTCCGGAAATTAGAGGTTTCACTGTATACGTAGATAAGGTAGAAATATAAAAAAAATTAACATTAATGAAAAATAACAAATAATCTAGATACATATATCTATAGATAATCTCAACACACCAGGGACCGTCGCGTAGGTATATATCAGTAATTTTTTTTTTTATAATTTATTACAGCTTAATGTGTATATTGAACACTTTCGTAATAAATTATTTTACATGAACTGTTCAATTGTAGACTGCATTACCTTCTTTGATATGTCTGCATGATAATTATTTAACTTAGTATCGAATATTATGTTCCATAAAAATATCATAGATGTAACCATAATATTAAACTAATATAGAGTTTAAGACACAAATTAAGATAATATAAAGGATACGGAACATGACACTAAGCTATCAATGTCAATTTGAGGTTGAAGTGTTATCAATTTCTACAAAAAATGATAGCTCTGTCATAGTTTTCTATAACAGCTAGTCACCAGCCAATTTTCAAACTCTAAGAATATATTTTAAGTACATTTTATAAATTCTAATTCGTGAATGGTACAACAGTTATCCACCTTCGATTATAAACGCTTTGAGTCTAATTAGAAAACGAGATAGGTTTTTCAACTGATAAGATTTCGTTTCGTATCCTGTAGATCTTTATTCGTGGTTTAAAAATAAGGCATAGTAAAGGTAACTTAAGAAATTTAAATTTTTTCATTTTATCAAAACGAGATGTTACTAATAATTAATAAATTATGAATGTAAAATTGTAATTGATAAAGACCAAAAAAAAGTATAAATGATAATATTCAATTATTTATAATAGATAGGTACATAATGCTTAACATTCAGTTGTGTAAAATTATATTTCATTTAAGAAGCCGATAATATTTATACTTGACAGGAAGTAGCTCTGGTCGTAGTGTTCTTCAAATCTGTTGTGGTAAGTATGTGGTATTTAATTATTAGTGTATTGTATTATAACATATAGCTAACCTATATAAGATATTATAACTATTGGATATTATATAATATCATGTCGGCGATCTTGTTGATCTATGAAACCAGTTAAAATGACGCATTTATCTCTTTTACATTACATTATATCATTTAAAATTATTTGGATCACTCGAAATAAATTACAAAAATATACGTATACTTTTTTGACAAAAATATTTAAGGAGAATTATTTTATTCGGTGTCGAAACCACCGCACTAATTTTTCCAAACAATTTTATCGGACAACGGAGAAATAGCACGCAATGGCCACGGTGATCGGATTTCAACGCTCACGACGATAGGGGTACCTAATACTATTATACGGATCGTGTTTACCAACTTGAGTACCTTATAGAGCAGGAAACCTATGATGCATCAGCAGATTGGATCGGCTAAACATTTTAATTTATACGAGAATATTATACGACGATGCGGATCCCGTTCGAGAATTACCTCGCCGCGGCTGATGGTCAGACCTATTACCGCGGTATTATGGTAATGCTATGGTAATAATATAATACCAACACGCGACGTGTAATTGAAATAATACCGTTGTAATGTCCGTGTGCAGTTGAAGTCTCGCGGTGAAAGAAACGCAGTGCCGAGTCGTTCGCAGATGAGTTTGTATTTTCCGCCGTACGCTTTGTCGGCCGGTGTGTTGAATTTTAGCAACCAGCTGCAGCTGCAATACGAGGGCGAAACGCGATTATTTATCGGTCCGCTTCGAGGAAAAGTTACTTTGAACGGCACTCTGCCTCGACAAAACATTAAAAACAATAGACGTAAATCAAGTGCATTGCACAAGCCTATATATATACGGTTATATATATATATATAGGTATATGAACCGGGTGATTCACCAAGCATGCACACCCCCACTTTATTCTTTAGTAATGAATTTATTCAAAACTTGGTTCCTGGAATTTTTAAATGTACTCGAAGCCATTTTTTCAAATTTTTTGTACTTACTGCATAATAAGAAATGTCCTGTGGCGATACAAACTTCTGTTTTCAAATGAAAAAGCTCTTTTTACAGTACCTAGATTTTTTAGTGCATAATTTTTTTTTTTAATTGTAATGTTGGTATTTATTTCCAAATTAGAGTAGTTTTTTAGTTTTTAAAATGTTTTACTAAGGATAATAGTCCTCCAAAAATGGCTTAACAAGGTTATAAAATAGATTGAAAATTATTTAATTATAATATTTATTAAATTTGAGACATTTTTGCATGTTATTAATGTTAATATTAATATCTAAAATTGTCAAATCACCATCTCTCATAAACCGCCATTACTATGGACCTTTTATCCTTAGAAAACAAACTTCAATAACTCAAAAACTACAAGTACGCATTTTTATTCTGATACGTAGAAATTTTCAGAAAAATTCACTGAATAATTTACAATTGAAAGGGGGGAGGGGTTTATCTTAAAAACAGAAGTTTGTATCTCCACTGGACACTCCTTAAGTAGTAGAAAAAGACTGAAGAATTTGAAAATATGGTCATCGAGTAGTTGTATTGAAAAATTTCAAAAATCAGATTTTATGTAACAGAATTATTTTTGAAAAAGTGGGGTGATCAATGATCTTGCTCGGCGAAACACCCTGTATATATAATATATAAACGTAAGTGATGATTTGAAATCCCAAAGTGCAATAATTCGCACGTCGTCTCGGCCTTCGCTCACTGCAGTACTCTCTCGATTAGTAAGTAAGTAAGTAAGTTCCAACCGTAAAGAGCTAGCCACGATCTCTGCACGTTGTTTTGAGTTGTTTCAATTAATCTTTAAGAGCATTACCGTGATGTTGTTACATATACCTCTATAATATAATACGCACCTCACCTGTAATGTGCGTACCTATATAAATCAGTTAATTCATACACGATACACATAATATGTATAATATAGCAACGATTGGTTTCGGTTAAAATACCGATTTAATTAAGCTACCTACCCGAAGACTAACTAAAGTTTTTTTTTTTTTTGTGTGTACATTAGTGAATACGTTTATTTCTAACTTTTTATGCAATTTTTCGTTTATATAGAATCGAATTAGTTAGATACCTGACTACCTATTTGATCAATTTTTTCTGATACACAGAATAATTTTTTTAAAAGTAAAATCTACATTACCATCTCAAGGAGTATTGAGGTTTTTTAGTTAAATATTAATACTTTTTTTTAAGTTATATAGCAAAACCAAATTGTTGAAAAGAAATATAATTTGTTATTTTTAGCATTATTATTTTTCGACGGATAGAATTTATAGTTATTTTCGTATTCAATTTGAACAAATTAAATTTCTGAGGCTTTCAGATCAAATTTTGAACGAATACCTAGTTAATAAATTAAAAGTATATTTTAAATAAATTGTCCATGAGTAGAGAATATTTCGCGTAACCGCATAAGGTGGAGGCTGGTGCCAGCCATCCCGCTCATACAAACATTAATTTGATTTTGTAAATTGAAATTCTTAGAAAAATATTTTGCTTAAAAATCTGAAATAAACAATGTATAAAATCATTCGAAAAAGTAATTCACTTAGGTCTTAGATGATAACGATAAATTTGGAACACTTTCAAACATTTTGTCAACAATTATTTAATAACTTCAAGTTATATAAAATATTTTCAAAATCGTTAATACTTTTCAGGATAATGAATAATCATTATTTAACTTTATAATAATAGCAACTCATTCTTATATTATATATTCAAATTCCAATGATGAACCACTCTATACGAAAATGATACTGTGTAGAGATAGTTGTCTTAAATTTTAAGAAGATTTTATGATATATTTCTAATATTATTATACCTACCTACAACTTACTTATTGAGTAGGGCAATAATTAATGTGTATTATGAACAAATAAAAAATTAATTTAGTTTTATTAAAATATAAAGTGAACTGTTCAACGAATTTCCCATTTTACATTTTAAAAATCGTTATAAGTACGATGTTTGAATATTTGACTAAAAATACCCATAAAAAATATGACTTTATAATATGTTTACTATATTTTCTAACTCATAATATAAGGAACTTCGTATTCTATTTCCAAGATTTTTCACTGAAAATATGTATATTTTAATAACATAAATCGAAGAAGGATAATAATAAAAAATAGAAAATTCGAGATGTCAAAAATAGCTTAAATAATAATGTTTTAATTTTATATTTTATAAAATATTTTATGAACAGTTTCTACGGTTATTCCTTTATGAATTATAACAAAAGACAAAATCTGTTTTATCGGAAAAAGTGTTAATTAAATGCTTAAATATTCCCGTTAGTCTACTTTTTTATGGCACTCATGTTTAAAGAAAAAAATATGGATGGTGGTCAGGAATATGTCACCACCCACCCCCTAATGTGAATAATTAATAAACGTATTTTATTGTATTTTGCAAGATTCAATAACTCGATTTGTGTTCCACCACCTCTCCTGTAATATGAAAGATATCCATTTTCCCGAATCCACCAGAGCGGTGGTGGGAACCTCAATTTTGAAATTTAAACCTTTTCCTTCGTAAAACTAATATACGCTGTTCTTATGTTAAACCCAAATATTGAAAAAATACTTGTAGTGTTTTGCTATAAACCAACCAACTAGGTCTATTGTTTTTACAAAACGCACACTCAGTATTGAATATCAAATAAATTGTTGTGCTCTAAAAAAGGAAAACATTTATCATTGTAAGACATATAATATCGTCACTCAGCTCAAATTCAAAATTTTTCAGTTGATACTTACTTATATATATAGATAAGGTTGCAAAAAAAAATATTATGACCTTGCGTAGATGTCAAAATACCTGCAATTATATTTTAGATACGTATTATGTACATATCGATAATGTTGGCAAACATTATCAAGTCAAACACTCAAGTCTATCGTTTTATTACCGGTATATCCAGAGCAAATGGGTGAAGCGCACTTTTGATTGAAATTTCACAATTGAGTGTACAGATATCACATGCACACATAAAACACGCTAATATATTATGTTTTAACGACGTATGGTTTGTTGGAGAAAATTAGAGGAAGACAATAAACGACGATTCACTAAGCGTGCTTCACTTCTTTTTTTTAAAAAACCGTTAAAAAATCATCGGATTGATAATTTATGGTTTTCATTTGCAAAATGATTCAGTGTGAGTGAGCACTAAACATAATGCTCGGTGATTCATTGAGTCATCCTGTATGGCTGTTAATATATGAACGATATACATTTTTATGTACACATATCATTATACATACTTTTAACATTTGTGTAGATCAATTAAACAATACTATTTTACTGGTTAAAAATAAACCGAAAATGGAGTCCTCAACGATGTTCAACAACGTTCACCAGACTACACATTTTTTATTTCTTACCTTTAAACTTTTAAAACTTTCCCCCTATCCTATAATTTTGCTATCAAGTATAGTATAAAACAAGAATAAAGAGTAAAAAAAAAGTTCTTTTTATTTATGTTTTTAGTAACTATTTGTTAGACTACTATATTTGTTTTCGAAAAGTCAAATACACTAATACTCCATCATTGCTTCCCCGTTTAAATTAATGACGCATTTTAATTGGGTCACACCACATAGTTTCAAATATTTCAATTAATTTTTATATAACTTAAAGATTTTTTTATAATTGTTTTATCGTTATTAAGTAAACACTAGAGAGCCTTAATAATAACAATATTGTTATTATTAAGGCTCTCTAGTAAACACCATCCATCACCGAATATTAGTTTACCATTTAAATTACCATAGAAACTAATTCAACGAATTTAAAAAAAATGTTTCTCATAAACTTATTTTGATATTTTAGAAAAAACTTTTTTTTCTTAAGTTTTTGTATTTTGTTAAAGTAAAATTATGTTTTCGGTAAAAACATAAATAATTATAACAAGGTATATTGTCCGCGTCTCATATTAAAATATACAGGCGTGTGCTTTAATAACAATATGAAGTCTAGAAAAATTGTAGTGAGGATGACTCAAAAACACAATAAAGTTAGGAGACAGTGGAATATATTATTGTATTTAAGTTAGCAACTTTTAATTATCTTCCTTCCAATATTAATGAACCAATTGCGAGCAACCTAGTTAACTAAAATTCTAAAGTTATACAATAAATAAAATAAAATATTTCAATATAATATAGGTACATACTTTCAGTATAAAAAATAAGTTAAACTGACGTAAAACTACAGCTGCTGTACATTTGTTATACATCGACATGCGTGGATATTTTCAAAACCTAGTTTTTTCTAAAATGTCCTATTTTCCATATTTGAAGTTCTTAACGTAGCGATGAATGTATTGATTTTACATCGATGTTGAACACAAATAGTCAAAAACTTGTTTTTTTAAAAATAATTTTATAAGTCGGAGGTGGTTTCTGGTAGCAAATTGAATATAGTTTGGTCAAGATTGAAGATTCTCAGTGTTTTCCAAAAGCGCCGAGAACAAGGAAAAAAAAAATAAAAATGGTAATTTTTATGCAAAACTTGTTTTTAACGAAATTAATTTTATTTTTTGTAATAGTTCAAAAAGAAACAAACGTAGATATAGGCAGTTAACATTTTCACAACAATGTTTGTAATATGACCATTTTTTATCAAAACAACATTTTCATAACATTTTGAGCTGTTTATAGACATTTGAATTTTAAGATCCGTTACGGTTTTGTTAACGTAACACATTATTCAACTCTACGTAAATCTTCGTCCTACAAACATAAAAATATTACGTTATTGTCGTTTTCCGTTATGATGATAAAATGATAAAATGTAAATAAGTTCCTGACTGCTCGACACCTCAAATTTTACACACAGGCAAAAAAAAAAAAATAATGATAATGATATATTATATAATTAAAATAAATAATTTATATTTACAATATCATCGTAACATTATAATTACAGTAATTATTTAATGTCGCCCGAGACTAGACACGACGGCACCGAAGCCTTTACCTGCGGCGCATCTTTATCACACCAAGTCGTTTTGGGAGGGCGGCTCTCCGAAATCGGATATATCGCTTATAATGGCGCGAGTTGGCGTTTTTATTTCATTCCTTCTCCCTCGCCGCGGTTTATCTATTTATGTTTTCCCCGCGATCGCGATAACGAAAGCAATTTAAAAGGCATCGGACGGTATCGATAAATTAAAAGGTCCGCCGGAGATAACGCGGCGCGATACGCACCAGGCCGGGGGAAGGACCTGCATCGTTCCGGGACTATTTAATAGTATTATATTATTATTATTATTATTATTATTACTATAGTCGACTATTCGCCACGCGGTTTTTCAGACGGTCCGAAATTAAAAGATAAAAGTCGGTGCGGCGGCGGATCGCAAATAATATAGATTGCTATAATACCATCTAAAACGATATAGACTGGCTTCGAGGTATAATGAAGACGAGCGCGAATAATATAATATATTATTGTCATTATTATTGCATACGGTGGTCGGGGTTAGAGAGAGAGAGAGAGAGAGAGGGGGAAGAGAGAGAGAGAGAGAGAGAGAGAGATCCATTGGCGGGGAGGAGCACTTAGCCCCCCAGTTTTTTAACCATATTTTAGTTTAAAATATCAATTATCAGGGTCTGTATTGCTGGTAGAATTCTAGCTCTCCCAAACAGAAAAATGTCTCTAGCTTTGCTTATTGATAGATCGAACCTGTTCAAACGATAGTTGCAAAGGCCTATATCGGATCCCACCGTTGAGCGGCATCGAATATTTTTCTCAAATTCGACAAAAAGTCGTGTCATAGGTAATAGTACTCTCTACAGTTTTTATAATGATGGATAATGATTTATTAACCTTCGTCCTAATAGGGTAATTTTTAGTCAAAAATGTTATAAAAGAATATATACCAATGTCCAATATCAACTTTAACATCTTAAATTAAATTTGCTATTTCATTATTTTTTTTAATTTGTTTGATTTTACTATTATGTAAAATGTTTGCATTCAAACAAAACTAATACCTAAGTGGTAACTTTTCCCACGCTGGTGATATGGACTGAACAAACATATTCAAACCAACATTGTTTGAACCTATAGTAGATTTCGACCATTTACAACACACTCGATGGAATATTATTGTGATTTTGTTAAGAATTATTTATCTAAAATGTAAAAAAACATTCATCACTTCCTTAGGTTAGGTTAGGTTAGGTTAGGTAAAATCGAAAAAATAATATTAGAATGCAAACATGTTTAATTAGCCAGATGTAATGTTGCGACGACAATCGATTGGATTCGATTAAAGTTTTAATAATCACCACGATCATGCGCGTGACCGATGTGTTGTACAAGATTGCATCAAAGTTTTCAAGAAAATCATCAGCCAAATAATTTGCATTAAAAAAGGGTAGGGCTTCTCATTTTAAAATTAGGAGTTTGTATTCACAGAACACTCCTCGGTTAGTACACAGAATTTTAGGAATTTAAAAATATGTTCTTCATGCATTATCAAAAATGCTCAGCTTGTGTGAGCTGCAGCATACGCACACGTCAATACTCAAAAGTTATTGCACTCGATTGGCTACATATTATTATGCATTATATTATTATAATGTTTGACTAAAAATAAATCGAAGACGTCATCCTGCCGTATATAGACGTGTATGATATTATTATATATTAGATATACGTACCAGCACACGTACTACGACGATAAAATGTCTTAAACTATGTGGAATTCGAGCGATTAAAGGGTAATTCTAAGAATAATAATAACTCTACTAATAAAAATGGCATTCAATAACATAATAATATGATACACACATGTCATGCATTTTTTATAAACATTTTGATTTAATAATATCTGATATAATATTTAGTCTCACAGATAGTAAAAACGTAGTCTTTTTATATACGACAGTATGGGTATATTAAAATGTTATTTATTTTCCGTAATCGATATGTCAGGTATTTCAAATATGTGTATTTTGATTTTCCTATTCTGAGAGACATATACAAAAATGAAAAATTAAAGTGTATTCTATGATAGGTTATTGCAATACCGATGTACTTTAATATTATACGAAAGTCAGTTTAATCCAGGGACCGATGACTTTATGGCCATGCAGAATTCCTAGGTGATATCTCGAAAAATATATTTTATAAGCTACCAGCTCTCATAAATAAAAGTATTTCAGTAATATTGGATCAGAAAATGTATTGAATTAAGGAAAGCTCGGAGTACCATTCTGATCCCGCTCTTACCAATATATGGTTTCTACATTTTTCTGAAATATTACAATACTTATAAACTATAATAATAAATAAAGTCATATACCTATTTAGAATTGTTAACTAGTTAGGTATTATTAGGTACTACTGAAAGTTTTTCTTTTATAAATGCCAAACAATACATTTTAATTAACAAATCATATTAATTAACATCACTATTAAATTAAAGTGAAAATAAAAATGATGTATTAGAATCAGAATTTTTCAACGCACCTATTAGTAGATGTATATGGTGTATAGTTAACCACAATCTTCGATAAATATTTTACCTAAAGCAGTGGTTCTTACACTTTTGGTGATCTCAGATCCCTTATAGAAGACTCTTAGAAATCGCTGACTCTCTACCAACTTTCTTTCGAATTATTTTTTCTCAAAATATCTCTTGTTATCATTTTCAATATTTCAATATTTATCTCATATTATAAATCACATAAGTAGGTACATAAAAACATGCACATTTATAATTATTTTCATTACACATACGACATAATGTTTCATAAAACTGTAATATTTTATTTTTAGATCAGCAGACACTCGAGATGAGTGTCATGGACTCCCAGGGGGGTGTGGACCACAGTTTGAGAACAGCTGGCCTGAAGGTACTTTAATGATTAGATTTTGAAAAACACAAAAAATTAATAACACTGGTTTTTTGGTTGATTTTGAAAGACACTATTAAAAATCCATTACATAATTGTATATTAAACAAGGAATTTAACTACAAGACAACGGCAATGTGATGTACTGATATATTACAGTACAACAATCAACCTGTATTATACAGCTGTCAACTTGTAAGCACTGTTTATTAAGTATTAAATATTAAATTAATTTATAAGTTTAAATTTGTTTTTAATAATATTTAATACTGTTTATAAATTATAAGTTTATAGATATAAAGATATCTCATAGTTTGTCAGCGCTATTTTACATCATATTGCTCTTATAGCACAATAATTATAATATATAGTTGTGCCTGTAGTCAAAATTAGAATTATTATTTCAAAGGATATTTGGTTCTTTATTAAAGCTGTTATAATAATTATGGTCCTTTTAATAGATTCTTGATCTAAATTTTAATTAGTTTATTGGTTCCTAATTTGTTCACCAATGCCAATTATATCGAATCATTTGAAACGACGAAATTGCGTATATTACTCAATTTATAATTATGTAAAATTAATTTTACATCTAAAATCAACTGTGCAATAACAATGTAGTGCTTTACTGCTTTGGACCACTGTATTGTATAGAACATTATTTGTAAATTAATTGTGTTATACATTTATTTAATATTATACCAAATTGCATGACATTTCGGGGCTAGACGGTTTCTCTGATAGTATAATAGCATAGATTATAATATATACTCAATCGTAATAAGTAATAATACGTAGTACCAAAACGGCGCCGTGTTGGGCCAATGGTCTAAAATATGCTCCACGTCCTACGTGTGTATAATGTAACTTTTGAAAAATTATTATCAGACGTGATGGCATGCGACGTAAGTAATGTCGTCCGTAATATTCCTCACCAGTTACGCGGTATAAGATTATAAAAGTATCTAGACCCTAAAGTTTAGACAGTTTTGCGTCGTTTCTACGGTAGTTAAGCAAAATTACAGTCTACGTGATATTGGACGTCGTTGACTTAAGGGTGGCATACGCGTCATTTCATATTATAATATTATCCTTGTCAAAGAAGAATTTATGTTTAATTTAGTTAAAAACGTTTCATGTTGTACACACGAGTTGTGAGTGGGTGGACCGCCGTTCTCCTCAAAGCGTCGGGCGTCAGATCAAATAACTTTATAGCCGATTAATAATATCACAATATAATACCTTATTGAAACTTCCCATGCGTTGATGGGATCTGATTATTTTGTATGCCGATATCCGGTTAAAAATCACAGTTAAACGAAAATAAAAACGGCGTTTGTCGTCTAAAATAGTGTGGGTTATTCGGGCGTCCATTTTTATAGATTGGAAGATTTCAAGTTTTTTTTATGCCTATCACAATAAAAATACCATATAATACTTCGTACAATGTGAATATTTAATTGATATGATAATTTGGCTGTAACGCAAATTATACGCCCAACGACCAAATAGAGATAATAATGCTGCCAATACGTAATATTATTGTATTTGGTGGACACAACGTTAAACTATTAAATATTAATGAAAAATACATAATATTATAAAAACGGACAGCATCAATAAAGATCAAAGATTACCTGTTGGTGAGTGATTTTATACCTATATCTGTTTTTGTATTTCAGTATAAAAACAACGTGATATTTGTACAAGGAGAATAACAGCAGTCTTCTGTTTTAAATTTAATGTTATGTATAGAAGACATAAAATCAATACTGTTTACTTTACAAACGTATCTCATAGAAAATCTAATCGCGTATTATAATATTATATATATTATGGTTTACTATTACTAAAATACCATCGTAGGCGTGATTTCAGCTTTTGACTTGCGGGAGAGGGGAGGGGCTACATATTTAAATGAAAAGACCCATGGGGGGGGGGGGGGAATTTCTGCCCCTACACCACCTTTTATAATACCTTTAAAGTTACAATGGGTATAACATAATAATATGTTTATTATTTTTTTCCACCCATTTTCCTACATTTAATATTTTAACAATAAATCTACCTTTTTCTAACTCGTTCTGTTCTGACGGAGAAGAAAAATGCGTTGAGTAAAAACTAAAAACCTTTTAACTTTAGTACAAATATTTTGTACCTGTTGTTTTTACCGATGATCTGTTTCATTGCGGTTGTAGGCAAGTTACTGCGGTGTGAAAGACTCACGTTTTAAATACCCCACTTTGAAGCGTTCAAAATATGGGTAGGTACAATGGGTCGAAATATTAGCATGGTAAGTACCTGCACGGCTGCACGATGCAGTGAATGATTCACCATTAATAATACCGTTGTACCTACAAGTGGTTGTTTTAATGCCGATAAGTATAACGTACATTTCATGTGGAACGAGTATTCACGATATACCTACGAACGCAGCTTATTGAAATATATATTATTATTATTATAGTAGTTTCCCAATATCGAGTGTTGTGTAATGTATTTCGTGAAAAATCAACACTGCCTTTATTCGGTATTTTATTTTTAAATATGAATTTGATTTCCCGTTAATGCGTTGTGAATGTTTTTTGTCGTGTATATTATTTTTATGGGACACATGTTTGCGTCCACCATTGCTCAACTACTCACCACGTTTTCATAAATTGGTTACAATTGTAATTACACAAAACAGGTATAAATAGGAACTTGAAGGTAAAACATATTGTCACATTGTAGTTTGCAATATCCTTTTGTACAAACTGTACAAAATAAAAGCATAAATAACAGTAATTTATGTTTCGACTTGAGTAAAAATATTTTATTATTTATGAAATGTGCAGAATAGTATAATATAATATGTCCCCAAATGTTGAAAGGAATAAATTCCGTATGATTTCCTGCAGGACAAGATATTCCTGATTGACCGTTTTAATATCATCCTATGTTCCAATAATATACTGCATCGATGATGAGGTTTGATTTGAAACTGCAATAAACTATAATTTAAATGTGTGGCGATATAAAACACAGGAATAATATGACAGATTCAATGTTTTGTTCTAGACTTTAGGCGGGGATTTAAAATCGTCCGAGGTCCCGGTGTTTATTCGACAATAACGGTCCGAACTGTGTAAAATAAATACGTATAAATGTAAAACGTGTATAATAGGTATACTATATTATATATAAAATAATGACATAATTTAGTCCCTTGCCCAGTAGCATGTTTAGGATTTCCTCATGGGGGTGGAATTATATTTTTCCTCGGGGGAGGTATAACTCGTATATTAACTTCATAATTTATATGCTAACCCCTATATTCGTTTTCATTGAAATCTACTATATTAAAACTGTTGTAGGTAAACTGAGCGATACTGTGTACCAGCATTACCGCTATATTATACTGTACAAAACAAATGTCTCTTTTGATCGACAGCATTTTGAATTTGTATTAATCAATGTAGACTTCTTAGTGAGCCACCCAAAATGACGGTAACAACTTGGCCATTCCAAAAAAAAAAAAAAAATGAGCATTTGTCGCAACGGTTTGTACATTTATTTTAGGTACTCAAAAATAATACACACTTTCGTGGTTAATTCAACAAGTTTTAAATTGAAAAACTTTTACTTAAAACTGACGAAATCTATAATATCATCTACAACAATAAAAAAATAAATGTTTAAACAAACGCAACCATAGAATATAGGTATTTATCTATAATGTCCAATATTAGAAACGATAATATGGTTCAGTATTAGATGATCGCGTGTGTCGAATAATGGGCTTGTGGCATAAACATATTATAGTATACGTATAAAAGTGATATAAAAAATAAACGTGTTTCTTTAATTCGTTCTTAAAAAATGTGCCATCGACTTTATTTACATGTAAATCTCTCTAGATTTCTGTGGAAATGAATAAAGTGTTAAAAACGTCGTGTAAATGTTTGTTCAAAATGATATTATAACGCATATACCTACATACAACACTCAAAATCATTACGGTCACACGCTGAGCGTGTATCGTCGCGTGATATGATATCGTTTCGCGACTTCGAATAAAATATAATCTCAAAGCCCATAATATTCTAGTGTAAGCTGTTTAATAACAATAAAACCCATCTTCACGAATAGGTGATAAAATTACCACCGGATGATAATAATATGTGAACGATCACACGCGATTTTACTGAAGATTAGTAACATTAGATACAAATATAATGTTATTATATTCTTACGAATCGTTTAGAAGCATTTCCGTTTTTTATTTCAGAATAATATTATTATAGAAATTTCCAATTTTGTGGAAACCCGACCAACCGGTTTCAGGGACGTCCCAATAATATGGTGCGAGCATATTTTACGTGTAATGTAATTAGTCCGAGAGGTGTTTTTTTGTTGCATAACAATGACGTGTTGCAGTAAAAAAAAAAACAAAAAAACAAAACTCGACCATAAAATTTTTTATGCGTTCGGCCGCAATGAATTATGGCACCGTTAACGCGATTAATACACAGAATAAAACACATTTAATCAGTAGGTATAACAATAATAAACACCAAAGTAGATGGGTAATAACTATTTTTACACGTAACACGACAACGCGATAATAAATTATTAATATAATCGTCAATGTAATTCACAAGTGTCACGATTTCTATAATGGAAGCCTACAATGATTGTTTTCAGGAGACCACAATGATCGGTGCTGTTACAGACAATTATTTATCTGCTCCAGGCTTAACGGTCTGAACGAAGATCGAATGTGGACTTGTCACTTTGCTCTTGTTACACTTTATAGGCAATTTGTTCACGTAATATTTTTTAGAAAGTGGGTAGTGAGTATATCATGCACACTTTGAATGAAATGTATGGAAATAGCAATAACTTTATTTTCCTCGCACAAAAACGTTTTTTATGACTCTTGGAATTTTTTTTGCACTCAAAAATAACCTCTGTATTTTATCTCTTGCTCGCTCTTTTGTGTATAGAGTACCTTTTACACAGTACCCATATAATATTATAATAATTTTTTTTTCACTTCTAGCTTGAAAATAATAAACAAAAAATCTAAAGTCTTGCGGTGGATATACTCGGTTTTTTCCGGGAATCGTCATTTTGGGAAAAACAAAACGACGGTTTGGTTTTTTTATAATTTTTAGATACCTACTACTACGTATATTATAAGGTACGCATATTGGATATGTGATTTAAAATCGAAATTGAAAACAAACACGTGGTTTCTACTTGATGTGTAGCATTTTATCCCACTTAGACGACCTGCTAGTTTGGTTTACGTAATTTATGGCCCGTCGTTATGCACTTGGCTAAGTAAGTATAAGCCGACGCACATTATGTATATAATATATTATAGTTACTTGCATCCGCGCTACTGCAGCGGGCGTCTCAATTGATCGTGGCACATACGTATTACATATTATTATTTTTATGATCATTGTGTTTGAACAAAACCGTCATAATATATTATTATTTTGTATTGTATAGTATTATCGTTGTACGGTTGTGTGTCGTATTATACTTAAAACCCGATTCCACAGCACTCTTACGTAAATAATAATAATAATATTGGTATAATGTGCAGGTACTCATAATGTATGTATGTTTTACATCCCGCAAGTTTTGTTTCTCACGAATATCGATACGCGCAGTGTAATTATTATTATTTATTCGGATCCGTATACCAAAGTGGTTGCATACTTTAGCGGTATTATATGTATACCTACTACCGGTCAATTATGTATAGTTATTCAGATGTTTTTATAGCGTCTGTGTATGTAATCAAAGCGCATTTAAGAAAGTTATCGAAAAGGATCGAATCGGTCGATCTCTGATTGATGCGGAGGAAGACCCAACGGGTGCCCCGAGACCCACACAATTTAAAGACGAGCTTAAGCATAATAATATGGGTAATTAGTATAATTATTTTACTACGCACTTACCGCAGACAATTGTTTAAAGACTGTTATCGTAACGCATCCGATACTTTCAAAACACGAAACATCATAGTGTACACTATATGGACAAATATAATATAAATATCGAATGTCTTAATAACTGTTTTTAGGTATAGGTAATTATAAAAAATGCCGATCCAGGTAACATTTGTCTTATATTGTAGTTATCTGATGTACACATTTTTGGTATTTTCATGGTTCAGTTCTAATATAGTTTTTGACTGGCAACAAAGTTCAAAAAGAGGTGTTGTGTTGTTATAATACAGATTTGGAATAATTGTCGAAAATTCCAACGTGAGTTGTACCTACTTTATAGAATATTTAAGTCGTTCTTAAATTGAGATACCATCAAAAAATGAAGGTCGTATGGACAAAAAAAAAAGAACAAAAACTTTGAATAATATTTTGAATATTAGGCATACCTACCATGTTGTTTGTCTTTTACACGATTCCGTCCGTCCGCTTTCCGGCGAACCGACCTTCTCCCCTGATCCCCCGACAGAAGAATGTTATTTTAAATTTATAAAGACATTCCGTATCACATTTTATCGGGCCTGACTTTAAATAACGTCCCAGAGTTCTAGGTCCTTAATCCGTATCCTAGCAGGATTTAGGTATCCCGGAACGACTTTCGTCTGCGACGACCGATTAAACTTTTGGCAACAGAATACGGACGAAGATTATATACGCGTAACGCGTGTAATGCTGTTGTGTTGTGACTTAATCTAATTTTAAGATCAATTTTTTGTTTTTCCTAGACTCAAAAGCTGTAACTATAAATGGTTCGTTCAGCTGAAGTTAATATTATTTAACTTAAACCAGGATTATTATAATTTGTTTACTCATGCTTTACGATCCAATCAGTAGCGACGAAATCGCACTGCACTTGCCGATATCTTGTAATATTACATAAACAATATGTTACTACATGTTTGGAAACATCCAGTAACCTAAAGGTACTTCCATATACCTACGTTTTATTTTTCGTTTTTGACAAATGACTGTCGGAAAAATAATATAATCCACCGATACCGTTTATGACGGTGTTAAATCACACGTATATTTACTGTTCATGCGATCATGGTGGTAACCAAGGCGGTCTTCGAAGGTTTAATGGATAAACTGATGATTTCAATTTAAATAAATATGAACAATTTCTACTTTGTTGCAGTCCGCTGCAGTGCGTTAAAACAACTCTCCTTATTGTCAAATATAATAAATTGTACCCTGTATCTGAAACTGATATCATAAATGTTCAGTAAAATACAATAAAAATGTGCATGCATTTTGAAGTTGGTAAATAATAGTTTTGTTTCAGTTATTTTAATTAAAACCATCATTTTAGTAAACTTGAAACAGACAGTGTGTTATCGTTTTTGGTAGAAGGGTGCAGTTCGATATCTAAAATTGTACTACCTTTGTGTCTATAACCATATATTTATATAATGTATGTTGATAACCATTAACCAAGTACAGTTTTGTTCGCATTAATCGAACAGAGTCGATTAAGACATGTATATGTGGTGTGCGATCTGAATTTTTTTTAAATTTTATATTAACTTAACAAAATCCACAACTTTCTAACAAAAAATTTGAATTAAGTAGGTAGGTGGTAAGTACCTAACTACATTTGTTGCTGAAAACAAACTTTAAAGTTCGAACAAATCGTTTCACACACATGAAACCAAATCCACGTACCTCTACGTAATATACACAAAGATATAAATACTTATACATATAATGTTTTATAATCGTGTTGTACAAATATCATGACATTAAATGATTAAATCATGTACTTTCAAACACTCGGTAAGTAGGCTGCAGTGGGTTAGTTACTTTTGTACACCATTGTTAAATTAAACTAAGAAGACCATTGCTTTTAAAGTAGATTATTCTAATACATAATGTTTCACAATTTTAAACCTAGTGATATACAAATAGGTGAGTGGTAGGGACTAAAATAAAACCTTTTATAAAAATAAAAATAAATTGATTTATGCTATTTACAATCTTGTATTGATTTTTGGTTTATTCGCATAATGTTTTTTTGATATTTAAATTTAAATTTTTTACTAAACTTTTTTTCTGATGTGATAGCTATATAGTACCTACATAGACAACAACATTTCAAAGCGTACCTATGCATTACACATTCATGAAACTGTCTATTCACTGTTTTTATATTAATAAATATTTCTCTACAACGTGTGGGTATGAGTTAATTAGTCGTTATTATGCACTAAATATCTTGTACTGGCATCGAATAATAATAATACTCAAGTAATTGTAGAGTAGTTAAAAAAATAGATTGTTTTCCATGAGAACCCAAATATCTCAGAAAAAATATTCGTCGTTATTTTTCATTGAAAAATCTCAACAACAACACTGTAATCGCTTAATTCGGCATAACATTTTTAAGTCAACGAACTGTCTATTTATAGCTCCTCTTTTAACCAAATCAGTTATGTCCGGTTTATAATTTAAAAATTAAATGTACATTGCTCTTGGACATATGTTCTACCGCATCCCATTGCATACGTTGAATTAATTATTTTATGCTATTATAATACTATTTGCAGATTTAGTCGACTGATGTCTGACCATATAGCATTATTTTATTACTTACGGTTAAAAATATAATTGGTTTGCATACAATTTGGTGTGTAATTTGGTAATTACAATACGAAATACAATTTAAATTGAATATTAACATAAAATAATAGGTTTTTTTTTTGAAACATTTATTTCACCGCCGTTACAAATTAAAAACAGATAATTTATTTTGTTTTCATCTTCTGCGTGAAAAATAATTTTTTATGTTGCAGTTTTTCTTCTTATTAAACCAGTATTTTTTAATTGAATATAAAAAGTACACCTATTAAACTTTAATTCAAACACTAATAAAAGCTTAGTAAAATATATTTTCACTTAACTGTAAAGTTAAGCCATTATTATTTTTATTCGGGACATAAATATAGTGTCATCCATAATTCGTGTACGCTGAACTGCATATCGATGTTTACCATTCTATAAATCAGATCATAACTTGTACAAATCGTTAGTTTTATCATATTTTCAAGTCGTTATGACACTATGAAATATATAACAATTATTTTTAATTATCACAGTAAATATATTGTAAATTTGTCTATGTTATCAATGTGTTATAATTGTAATTCATAATGTTTGGATCAGGGAAAAATGTGAGATTATAAAAATAATGAATAAGAAATATTAATAATTATGAATCCAACATTTAGTTAGGATTAAAACGTTCAACAAATATTGATTAAGCATCCACACAATCGATTATAATATGCAGTTAAACGTTTCTAAAATAAAAATAATGATTAATTTTCTAGACTCTTGTCAATTTAAAAATCGTGTCATCCCTACGCAGTGTAACATCAAAATATTATGATTTTTAGATTATCATCTCTTGATATCCATGAAATGACTACAATCTAACGAAAAATTACTCTTATGAGCATTCTGAGTTCATTCTCAAAATTCACTCAAACGTTCTGTAAGTTTATTAATATTATACCGGAATGGAAATTGCACACATGTAATTTTCTGTACTTTTTCAACATTTCAATTTTCAAACTTTTTAATTACTGCCAGAAAACGCGGAGCCCGCTCACAAATAAACGACGGCGTGGCCGGCAATTGCATGGCGCAGGTAGGTACCTATAGTCACTAAATAATTTTTTCTTTCCTTAAACTCCACTCTTGTAAGGAACACTACGTTCGACGAGGTTTAGGGTAGTCATTATACTGTAATATAATATTATCAACACGGTAGTTGGCGGGAACGTAACGCAGTCTAACAAACGATGTTATTTCGGAGCGTTGATGCAGTCGGTCTTGCTGCAGTTCACTATTCGTATAACGATCTGTAATCATATCACGGATTATATAATTTAACGTATTAAAATTCCGACTCCAACCTAGAATAATAATAATATTATTATGGTCAGTGAATAATGTTTTGGACTGGCTGTAGATAAAACCGCCAGTTTTGTAGTGTTTGGTCCGCCGTCGTCCGAGCCTGGGATTCGAATCGTTTCCGTTTACAATGACGTTTCAACGCGGATATAATAGAGTATTTAAATTCGTTTTTTTTTTCGGGAATTTACGGGCCGACGAAATTAACATTGACTGTTTGAAACAACAATAATAAAAAAAAAAAAATACAGAGAGAGACGTCACTTGCCGTATATACGACTTAATAACACAGACGTCACATCTAAATCATTGTCAAAACCACTTTTAATAGTCGACCGTTCTGAAACGAATACATTCATATATAATATATATATATATATGTAATAACCTGTTCGTTCACCCGCGGTGTCACGTAGAATTCGAGTAAAAAAAAAATAAAAAAATAAAATATATAATATATATAAAAAAAAAAACCAAACACTCACACAAAACCTTATAAAAATGCTATTATATGTCGCTGAAATCGAAATCGGTTTTATACGGCTTTCTTATATGAATATAATATATATATATATATATTGGTGTACCCGTTCACATACACGGGTAGTATAGGTGTGTAGTAAGTTTAGGCATTTAATATTATGCCCATATCGAACCGTATATATTATATATATATATATATATATATAACATATTTGATTGACATCGGAGCGTGTCCGGTGTAGACAGTTCGAGTATACTTACGTCCAACTATACGGATGTAAGGAAAAAATTATTGTGATAGATAGACGTAGGTATTATTGTTAAAACGGTTTAAAAAAAAAATTTGCCTCAACAATGAAATAGTTGTTTGACTGCGGAGGCCGTCTACTGTATAGCTGATACAACCGAAAAAATTGAATAAAACTAACTTTTAATTGCTGAATATTAGTTTTTATCTATGGAGGAAGACATAATAAAAGCCATACCTTGAACAAAATGGACGTGAAACGCCATTATTGTTCCGGTGAAAACAGTTAGATCATAGTGCACTAGAGTAAAGTGCTATATTATATTATTGTATGCATTTTAATTTCAAAAAATATTATCACATTCCACTCAGAATGGCTAAGTGGTGAGGCGAAAAACCGTCACTTGTCTAAACGATAAATAATTACTCAAACTATCGATGACAATCTAAAATGTCTAAAGTTTAAAATTTTGAAAGTTTAAAATGAATAATTTCAAAAGGGATTATGTTGAAAAAAAATGATTTGGAATCAATAAATATATCCATTTAACTATTATATATATATTTTATTTTATAAAACATCAGCTCTTACTTTGACGACGTAAGTGTGCGGAAAAACCGAATTGTCAATCAATCGAAATAATATTATTATATTATCATTGGTATGAAAATAAATATTGTTTTTTTTACATTTTTGCGATTCCAGTGTCAATAGAATGACGATTGGTTGATGAGTCAAAAGCCATAAATAATGTTTTTTCCTATACTTCATTTGAGTTCGTCCTTCAAAAATATCGAAACAGAATACTTCTTCACATACGTCTCGTGTTTGATATAATGTTTAAAGTAAAACAACAAAACAATTAGGTACCTATCTGGCCTATCTGAAATAATCATATTTTGGTATTTTATGAACTATAATGATTCCGTTGCCTGTCTGGCTGTCTAATAATTATTATATTTTCGAAGAATGTTAACAATAATAATATATATTATTAAGTATATTATAAAATAATAATGCTGCAGTGCATGTGTCGATGAATATTATAATTATTAACCGTTCGGAAATATTTAAATCGACTTGTCGGATTTCGGTAAATCTCGTGCAGCGATTGAACGTGTGTGAGCGCCCCCCCCCTCAAAAAAAAAAACAACAAAAAATATACAACAATTTTTTTCGATGTCGTTCCGTGATCAAACAACGGGCGGACACCACGAGCGTTAATATCAATAATTTCGACGTCTCTTTTCTATTTTCTCACAATTAATTTCCATTTTTTGGAAGCCGGTCTTTCATTAAATTTAAGTACCTGCCTACTGCCTTATATATGCCTGCTGCCCACCGCAGTCGGGGCCGGGGGTTGTAAATGGTAATTATTAATATTTTTTTTCTTCACACACTACCACACAATGTCAAAAGAACACAATGCGGTATACCGCGGTTAACACGAATCTAAATCAATCGCGTACGCCACAGCGCACGTAAACACTTGGGTAACACGCAGAGGAAAACTAGTAAGTATAATAATATAATATAGGAAATATGTGTGTACGTCACATTGCACCCCGCGTGTGTATATATAATTGTATGATGTACGTGGTAGTAGTTGTTTGGACACACCAGTTCTGGGGAGGGTGGAGGGGGGGAGAACGTTTTATATATTTTTTTCCCTCAATAAATAAGATTAATATTATTGTTAAGACGGGCGCCGCCGCGGGTCGTACATGATATCGTGTACCTGCATATTAATATAAGGCGGTCTGTCGGCCGAAGTATTCTGCTCCCTCTTCTGGTCTTCGGGATTCCGATCGATGATCCTTGTTACATACTTTATATTATTGAACACACCGGTCCGCATTCGAAATTATTATCGTTTTTTTTTTCTGTTTATTTCGTCATATATTGCCTCCGCGCACGCAGCACTGCAATAGCTGGGGCCCTGCACAATACTCGAGTAATAATATTAAATATATTAATAATAATAAACAGGTGAATTAAACGTTTATTTTTTTCAAAATTCAAAGATGTCTGTCGTTCATTCAATTTTGAACTTATATCCAATTATTATGAGTAAAATCTACTTGAAAAAATTCGATCGATCCAAATCGTGTGCTAAAAATAAGTGTTACCGTAAAAAAATAATACAATTTGTACTGCTGCGCATGCGCGCACCGTAAGTTTTAAAAATTTCACAAAACATGTATTTCAGTAGATCCTAGGTTTTGCCCAAAATGCATTCCTATACAAGTTCATCCGGCTAAAATATTTAGTGCTATCTTAAATCGTGATCACACTGTATATCGTTCTTATAATATGTTCTTACTCGCTGAACAACCCGGCTTCGTCAGTGTGCAGTTTTTTTGGGAAAATTCTATGATGCAGTACATACGCTATATTATATAAGTGTATCTCGGCTTGTGTGTTTCTCATTTTTAGTATCTACACCTCAGTTCACGGACAAATCGACGTCAGTGTACCTACCCATAGCTTTGTGATATAATATGACCTAGACGGCAACCACAAGTCGCTAATCGCACTTAGTTTATTTTTTAGCATGGTTTAAACTATTTCATTCTTAACTTTTCTGATATCCCTAAAAACGATTTTTGAGATTTCGTCAAAATCATTCTAGCTATTTTTGAGTTATTGTTACAAAAAAACATTTGGTCTTAAGACATAGTTTTTTTAATTGAGGCCGTTAACGAATTGATGCACGCTTGTACCTGATCTGCTCGAGTAACCAATTGCAACCATTCATAAACAAAAAAAAAATGTTTCAATTTCAGTCGTGAATCTCTAAATCTAAAAGGTTTGTCCGAGACCATAATTTTGTGTTCGACTCAACTCTTATTATTATATCTTACATGTTCAGCCAGCTCGGTTTTTACATGCGTTTTTCTCCTAATTATTATTTCACTCATGTGTGACGTCGTCGAACCTACCAAGGATAAGAAGAAATCCTTGTATACCACGACCGTGGTGTTATAGATATGCGTTTTTAACTCCGATCATCATAATAATTAAAATAATATGTTAATTCCATTATTATTCCGTCTGCTCGCGCTCCATCCAACAGGGACTTCGTTCGGGTTTTTTTTTAGGTACCCAATACCGATGTGTCTACACAATTTTATTATTTTAGTTCGCTGGCATGTGTGCATGTGAGTACGTGTATGAGAATAAAACATGCACGTATATAGGTATAGGAAAAATCAAAAATACAATGTACTTTAATATTAAAAACAGATCATCGAATCGAATATTATATTATTTTGTTCCGATATTAAATTCAATATACATGTCGATGGTTGGCTGAATGTGAAGTGGGCACTTAATAAGCTACTATTATAATGGTTGTATAATGCGTAAACTGCAACTAAAAAAACTTTACGTCAATTACACTAATATAATTTATACCAGCCATATAGACGCGTACTGCATATATATTGTTTTAATATTGTACCAACCCACGTGTCCATTTTTATTTCAGTTATTTAGTATAATATCGATACAAACTACGAATTTAAAAATACCACGCGAATAGGAACAACGCAGTGAAGCGGTGATAATCATACTTTAATAATTATAGTGCATTAACGTTTTTATGTTGCACTTTTGGCAGTTTTATTTTGAAGTTTGAAGATGAGTGGTAATATCTAAAATTATTTTCAATTAAATAACAGTTGTTACTAGTATAACACTGTACAAAAATACCTACTATTATTATAGAAAGTAGATGTATAGAACCTACCCTACAGTTTTTTTTCTCTCAAATTATTTAAAATATTTTATAATAACTGTCTGTAAACACGAAACGATATATTATTAAATTATATAAAACTGTAGTTGTTTTCGGGTTGTGATTGTAGGACTGTTACAGACATTGTAATTGTTGTCCAATGGCAGTCTACCAAAACATTAAATATTCGAAAAGTTTTTTTTCCCCGCTCAACAGGTTAGCGTATACCAATAATACTTCATTATGTAAGTTTGACGCAAGTCTGTGTCATTTGTAAACTTTAATGAATTTTAAATTTGTGGGGCATTGTAAAACATGTACTTTATTAAAATATTAAATGCTACTCGGCACGAAACACTATTTATAATGAATTATTATACAATTGTACAGGTTTATGTGCCAAACTTGCTTACCCCCATTTTCGGGTCAATAATTAATTCATTCTAATTCTGATTTTTTAAATTTTTAAATTTACTTAAAAATCATAATACATATTATTCAATTATTTGATTTGTTTATGTATTCTAAAGAGTAGGTTCTCTCTGGGCTATCAAATTGTTGATTAATTATCATACACAACCCTTTTTTATTGTAAATTATAAAAAAATAAAATTTAAAAAAAAATTGTAATTCAAACTATATTTTCTGAGTTCTCCAACTTTATGTACAAAGAATATAAGATAATTTAGAAGATAATTTGAAACTCAAGTTGTAAATATTTAACAATTATCCAAATATAGGTAATAGGAATACTAGACGAAATATTATTTATGTTACATTTTGTTGTAAGAATAAGGTATATTATTTCTTAGGTCATTAAGTTGAACATCTAAGTCAGAAACAATTCGTTTGGATTTTGATTTAGATGAGTAAACATTTTCAATTAAATCATCTGACTCACAATATATATTTACAATAAAAAGGGTGATTTTCATTTGAAATACGTGATCCTTTAAATGGTTTAAAAATCTTAGCATTTAAAAATATGGTGTTTAAGTGTAGGTTCTCAAAAATATTTATTTGATTAAAAGCATTGATATGTATGTTAAAAAGGGAGTGAGCATGTTTTGTGCCTGGTGAAACACTCTGTACCTATTATATAGCGAATAATAATAAGTACTTCAGTATTTGTTAATATTATTACGTTATGTTCATGAATTCTGTAACTATATAGCAATCGTAACATGTTTAATCGGTTTTGGAAAATTATAAAAGTAAAATATTTTTAAGTCAGTAGACATAGTTAATTTTAAGTACTTACCCATGTACTGAGTAATAAACATGCAAAACATATGGTCCCATGTTTAGGTATGTACTTACTCTTTTTAAGAAGTAGGTTTATGGCATGAGATACATCATATTGTTAAGGAGTTATTGTGATCGGTGTGGGATAAATATTTAGACCATAGCCATGATAAACGAATAATTGACTTATTATTATACTTTGCTCTAGACAACATATTATACATAACTAAAATGATATTAGGGTTGTGTTAATAGTTAAAAAAATATACCACCGTGTCACAACTATTATTTTTTTTTAGCAAAACACAGAAAACGAAAACCTACCCTGAATGCGTTCTTCATGCTGAAAAACCAGAAAAAAACCGTCTCGGTAAAGGAACGCGTACTATTCTGTAACAAATGTCGCCGTCACGGTCCGTTCCATAATATTGGGGCGACAGTGGCCGTAAATTACACTAAACACGACAATAATAATACAATAACAACAATAACACAGGGCAGAGGACAAAGTGAAAGGAAAAAAAACGTTTCTTTCGAAAACAAAAACGGAATAAACAAAAATAACCCGAAAATAAGAGATAACATTGCGGCCTCGATGATAACGGTAAAATGTCGTCGTCGACAATGGGCAAGCTCTCTGCCCGCACAGACACTGTAATATTATTGGCTTTTCTGCGGACCCGCGGACGACTGAGGGTCGTCGAGTATTCAACAAACTCTAACCCATCTCCTACCCGGAAGTGTTAATTTTTATTCGGTGTGGCTATCGAAATATATTACTGTGATTCTACTCTGGATTTATGTTTATGGCCACGAATCCGCGAGTAATGAAAAACTACGTAAGTGGCGAACTTATAAGATTTCCGAGGGTGAAGAGGAGCGAATTTAAAATTATTTCGAAATATTTTACCGAAATCGAAGAGAAAAATATATGTGACAACACACTTTTTTTTCAATACAAATATGTATTTCAAAATTTAAAAAAAAACTCAAAATTTGTAGGTACATGAAGCGTATTACGTAATTTAATTGAATACAATTTGGTATTTAAAAGAAATAAATATCAACAATCAGTACATACATTAGCAGATAATACATACATAATCTCTTAAGTATTAAGACATCAAGTTGCAGGTAATATTGTGATAATGTATAGTGGTTACGAAAATCTCAAGAGAGGGCGATCCACCGATTGCCTCCCCTGACCCCTTCTGATATCCTATATCCTCCACTGATCTACGTTTATAGAAGATATGTATTATGATTAGATCGAGAGACAACAGATATTCGTTATAGTCATCCAAACCTCGTTTTCGGACGGAAAAACGCATATGGATATATTAGGCGTACCTCCAAAATACAGTTGTCGTTCTGACAAAGAAAATATTGCCATTATTATTTCAGACTTGTTTATGACAATCTAAAATATTAATATATTATTAAATATATTTTATTACAGTGCATTGTCATTATGAGCGGATGAAGTCATTAATCATTATAATTACTGTAGTACGAATACATTTTATTAAATCGAACATAAAAATTATTGGAGATCGCAGCCCGCAGGACCTCATACGAAGAAAAATAATGATTTAATTGAATTTCAGAACAACATTGAATATTTTATTTTCGCGTTCATTATTTTTATAATAACAAATAACAATATGAAATAAAAAAGTAAATGAACATTATTTTGTCATTATTATTTCAGCAACCTATAAGTGTAATAACATTATTAAAATCCAGACAAGTGTATTTGTAAGAGGTTTTTTTCAAAAATAATACCATTTTAACTTTAACAAACTATTTTCAAACCGTAAACTCCAATATTTTCAACACAGCATTATGACGATTCGTTTTATTTACTAAATAATCGGTTGTTGTTATTATGTTTAGCTCAAAATAGTATGGTTATGGTCATGTGCGGCCTGTTTCGAGTCAAATAAAGAAGTAACCAACCGAAACACCACATAACTATATATTATTATGTATTTTATTTTTTAGGAGGTCAGAACAACAGTCGTTTTGGCAACGATCCGACCAACTCGTTAAACGACCGCGGCCATTCGTCTTCCGAATTGTATTTCCGTACTATTATTATTATATAAAAACATCATAATAATAATGTATTTCTTGTACATCAACTCGGTCGTTCAGCAGCCACCCCGTCGTGGGTTGGCTGCAAGTCCAGGGCGAGTAAATCGGACGTGACGGTGGTGAACAAATAGAGGACGAGGAAATATTCAGTAATATAATGTGATGTCGTGCTTGCTAGTTAAAAAAAAAAATGGCGACCTAAACACGCTAGTATTGGCTAGTGTCGATAAGGGTTGTTTGAAATGTTTTGATGTGGCAGAGTGTGACGAGTAATGGGTTCGATATTTAGCTAAATGATATTATGTGTAACAACCTACGACTGGTTGTAGTTATTAGTTATTATAATGTATTGATTACGGTACGATTTCGGTGGTCATTTAATGTAACTTTTAATTTTCGCTTTCAATTGTTTTGCGATCTCAACTTAAGTAAGCACCTTATTATTTTCAAAATTAAAGAATAGTAGTAACGATTTACTAAAGTATTGTATGAACATTAAATACTACTAGTACGCGTATAATTTATTTCTAAGACAGTAAACTATAAATATTGGATTCTTATATATAAAGGTAAGTCGAGGAACATAATATATTTTAATACTATACTTAAAAACGTTCATTAAAGGACTTTAAAATTTTAATTTATAAGAACCAACAGGTTTTATTTCTACTGAAAAACACTATTTTGATTGCCACATACAAACTAATCTTACAATAATGTTAAGTAATTTTGTTACGAAGAACTGGTAAAATGAGAGTTCATACATCGACACCTTTTCAAAACGTTCGACGTACAGGAGGTATTTTCTTTATTTTACTAATTTGCCGCAATCGGCTTTTGAATTTATAACTATATTATTGTTACCATAAACGTTACTTCATTTCTAACCTACGACATTTTTGGTTCTACTGTCCGTGCTTATTCGATCGGAATCGTATCAAAATTATCGGATCCGTTTTCACAGTCTACGATATTACCTGAAAGTTATCCTCAACACCGAAGGCATGGTAACCCGTTTACCGGTCGTATCGATACACATATTATTATACCTATGGAAAATGTTGTTTGAAGGCATCACGAATATACAATAATATTATTTTGTATTTAATTCGGGTGTTGTCAGAACCACGCTTGTCTGTAATACCCCAACAGCTATCCTGCGGCAGAAATATACGTACCGAACGAGCGTAGGTATATAATACCATTATTTTCGCCATATAGCGATTGAACTAAATCGCTAGCGGCTTTTTGGCCAGAGACGACGTCATCACCACCGTCGTGTATCATTGCAGCTCGACACAAACAGCTACAGAAACTTGGTTATAGGTATACATAGGTACCCATAGGTTATTACAACGCTATTACCGGGCGGCGATAGGGAGGGGGGGAGCCGCCGGGGGTTATAGTATTGTTTTAACGTTCACCTAATTTATTTTTACACTTTGCGAAAACCGTATTGCCTCGCTACTTTCGCCGTCGAAATTACAAATAGTCTTGCCATAATAACGCGGTTCCCTCGCGATTTCCGTAATGTCGGTGATTTTTTACATTTCCAGATTTAAAGGCGTCATTTATCGTCGCGGGCGTTGTACGTTTTATTCTCGAAAGGTTTGCCGAAAAAAATCTAAAAACAACAGCAGGAAAACACAATAACAGTACCATTGTACTATATTAATATGAAATTTATTTCGTTTCGTGGGACGTTTGTCAACTATATAATATATATAACGGCTGTAGTTAATGTTGTTCCCCCGTATATAGTTTAATTCCGCAATTAAACCGTAAAATAAAATAAAAAATCTATAATGCCAAGTTTTTTGCGATTCGTACTAAAATATCTTTTAAGTGAAAATTCAATCTTACGATTTTTAAAACGTGATTATTTTGCATTCCAATAATAGTGGAGTGATAAATATATTGATTTTACAATGGATTGGGTTTTTTTTGTACCTCTACACGATTTATAGTGGAAAAAATGGTTTGTTATTCAACTTCGATAACTTTTCTCGTTGAAAAGTGAATCTAGTTAGTACCTTTGGGAGATCACAGTTAAAAATGTCCAATGCTTTTCAAAATAACTGGAACAAAACAAAATGAAAATACTGAAAAACGGGAATTTTCCCCTAAAACCAGTTTTTAGCAAAATATATTTCCTTAAATAGTATTCAATGTTTTCACCGTAGTTCCATTTATCATCGTTTGTTATTAAACCACACTTTAATTATATGTGACCAATTTAATAACTAGTATGGTCGCTTCAATCACACATAAATACATGATAATATGTCACATACTCCTATCCATATTTATATTATCTATCATTCTGGTCCAAAATAATCCATTTTCAGGTTGATTTTACATGTCTGCCCTGATTGATGATTATTGCGACTCTTTGTTTATCGATCACCACATGTTTTGACTCTAATTCTTCTGATCTCACTGGTTCATTCATCTTAATTTTGTTTTTTGGCCGTGTTTTGGTGTGTTCTGGTTTTATGTATTTAATCAGCTTATGGATAGGATTAAGTCAATTGTCAATAGGATATCTAGTATTTAAATGGTTTACACTGGTTGACATTTTTAACAAAATATTTACAATAGCCTAAGACACGCTTTTTGAGTTATATATAAACATTTGACAATTTAAACATTTTTAGTTTTTTTATTTTACACATATTGATAAAAACGTTGACAATTTAATACAAGATTTCTGATAAGTGTTATCCATTTACAAATTACGAAATGTCAAAAATACATGGTCACAATATTTTTCATAATCTTTCAAAGTTAGTATTGTGACGAAATTCATAAGGATCTTGATAAATTTCAAACTTTTATTTTGTATCTGATTAAAAATTCCTTAAAGGTTTCATATTCATAACTAAAATTTGAATACCAGCGCTGATGGTGAAAACATTTTTGCCAAGTCTTGCTTAAAGAATCTAGCTGTATGCCAGTGCAAACTGCAGCGAATAGCTCTCGACATGAAATGGAAAGGTTTTTTCGTCAGGACGATGTCACGCAACGATACTCAGGATTGTTTGCAGATTTTAAGTGAACTCGAGGAAGTTAATATGAGTTCTCATCAGACAACGGCCGCGGTGGATCGAAGACAAATAAGTTTATGTCTGTTCATTTTTATGACGAGAAAAATCGTTTTTAAAATAAGTAAACGCGCGACTTCTGCAGCGTCTAAAACATCATAATTTAATGTTCCACTACTGTTTGTATATGCACGCATACCTATATTACACGCACCCATAGGTGTTACAATAATATAGTTGTCCGGCGGACCGCACGTGCATTTCATGATCCGTTGTTATATTATTATTCACGTGAACTGCGCTTCGTGCAATACCTATAAAGCATAAATCATCTCGTAAATTATAATATTAATACACACATACATACAAAGACCGCAAAAGCGTATTTCGCGAAGTGAACCGGATACGCGCGGCAACGGAATAATAATATCTCTACTTAAGTGTAAAACAACACCGGGTCAGCGATACGATCCGAGCGGGTCTGACAGCGGAAAAACGTATATTATCTTTCTCCCCTTCTATCCCTCCCCCCACTCTATCCCTATCTCTATAAATATATATATTATATGCCGTGTACCTGTACAATAATAATAAAAATCGTATACCATACGCACTGCACGCTTGTGTTCATGGCCAGCTGCGGGGGCGTGCTTTTTCGCGTGGGTGTACCTTTGAGCGTTGCAAATAAATAGCCGCAAGGGTGTAAAATATGCGTGTGATGCGATTAGAAACGGAATCGAATAATATTTATAGACGTACGGCGAAAATGAATTTTCACTCGGGAAAATTGATTATGATAATTTATTTATACTCGTCGGTCCAGGTACGGCGGTCGAGGGTCCAGCAGAGTTTGCGCCGGATAAGATAGAGCAGGCAACACGGAGCGGAAGGGGGTTTAATTGAACTTGAAATAGTGTAAAAACGTTATGTTTTACGTGACTTTGTGTTCGATGACTAATTTGAACCAACCTGAATCGATTATGTCGCAAATTGTATTATTCGTACTGACGACGACGACGACGTGCAGCAGTTTAATCGTCGACCAGTTTTCATCTTCACACATCATTTCACCGGATCCTATTACCCACTATAGCTTTGAATTATCCTAATGTGAATATGATAGTGACCTGTATCAGTGGTCAAAATGGGGCTCAAAGTAAGATGAATTTTTGGTTGAATATAATATAATATTTTATTGAATTTCAATATTATACAGATAATATATTAGATTCAAGTATAAAAGTGTTGCAGACTAGCTCTACAAGAAGAATAGAAAAAATTCCCAAACTTGAATATTTCGGAACTTGAAAACATTTATTCTCCAAAATTAATTAAATCAAACTTCAGTATATAAGTCATTAATTATATAATTTTAAGATAGTCGTAAAAATAAGGATAATGTCAAAGGAAACAAAAGTATGGCGAAATTCCATAAAATCATCTTAAATTACTACATTATTATAATTATAATAACATGACCACTTCAGATAGTAATTCATGGGCACAATAACTTTACTATTCTTTGGTTTTTTTTGTCTGGCTTATTTAGAGCCATTTTTTGACTCTTTGAGTAACTAAAGGTCATGTTTCACTCCGTCGATTCATCGTTGGCTAGTGCGTCTTTATGGGCTAGTTCCATTTAGAATCCTAGACTTGTGAGCAAGTCAAATTCATTAAAACACCAATAAATTAACTGATTATTTAGTCAGTTCAGTTTCAAAATATTTTACTAAAACAATACATTAAGATATAAATGATAACTAACTACATAAATGTCACAATATGACAGTTGAAATTATATTAAAGGAAAAATAGAAACAAAAAAAGATAGAAAACGGGAATTTTCACTTAAACTCTATTTTTGGTGTTACTAAAATACAAATGTCCTTAGATATAAGAAATGTTCACTGAATGTTTATATTTGCATTTTCTATACACAATAACATTTTCAAAATATCTTGATTCATTTATATTATATAAGTGGCATATAAATTAAATATTTTTTTTGCTCTGTCAAAAAACTTGAAAATGTAATCCAAGGCTCCTCGTAAGTTGTTGTTAGTAGAAATTAAAAAAAATTTTGAGCGTGAATCCACAATAATTTTTTATGAGCATCTGAATTTCGAATTTTTACAAAGTACGAAGAAATTATGAACATTTGCAAAATATTTTGAGTTAGAAATGCATACAAATTTTTCTTTTTAAATCTGAAATTTAAAAGTTTAACACAAGATTCCTCATAAATTTTTCTATCTTCATCGAAATAAAAAAATGTTTATTTTTAAGTCAAATTAAATATCTATGGAGTTCAAATTTTTTCAACATTGGATATTCACTCGATTTTTCATGGAACGATTTTCCTATTTTGTTGAAATTCAAAAATATTATTCGTGGGTGCTTGATAATTTAAGAGTAGGTCTATTATTATATTTTATAAACACAATGACATTTTCAAATGCAATTTTTTCGACAAAAATGAATTTTACCTACCATAGTAACCTATTATATATTAAAATAAATAAATAAAATCACATTATCTTAAAATATACTTACTAATATACTAGCATTTTCTAATACCTAATAAAGAATAGAAAATCGTTATTGCTGAAAATGTGTAAAATGGAAATAACAACTTTTGTAAAAAAATCCCACAGGTTTATGGAACTTTGTTGATTGAAAAATATAATTTTTCTACCTATGATTCAGTATGCATGCATGTCTTCCTATAGCATTGCTGGCTCACCACATACTATACAAATTACCATTTTTCAGTCGGGGGGAGAGGTTAAAGTTGATCACATATAAAGGTCAGTTTTTAATAACTCCATGGTTCCTTTTGGCTATTTATAATAATATACGATCGTTCGTTGCGTAATGTATTATGCACAATAAGCACTATATTGATTTTTAATTGTTATTTTTCGCACTTGACTCCAAGATTTCCAAAATTGAATGCTGAGATTCCATATACTCCTGATATAGCGCAACGTGAAGCCACAATTAATTACTATAGTTTCCTCTCTCTGCCCACACCCTTTACTCACACCATTCTCACCAAAAACTCACCTACTGTATAGGGAAACACAGTCGTTATATTCCACCATCAACCACTCCGCCACATTTAACCCACATTACTACCACTAACATTTCATATTAACGAACTGCCAACCATAATCAGATATCCAAATTCCACGTTAATCATCTCTTACATTATTATGAACAACATTTCCCGAAGTTCACTCTTTCAGGTGTGAATTAGAAATGACGAGATTTTCGGAAAATATTTAACAATCTGACTAACTTCCTCCCTCCTTCCGGCGTTCTATTTTTGGGTTTCTGAATAAATATCATATACAATATCTAAAAATATGGGGAAAAAAATGTGAAACGAATTACCAAGTTAAAACACTATAAAATAATTTTTTATTTTGTTAACCTTAAAAAAAATGTAAGTAGGTATGATAGGTTTACGTATTAACGTTTATGGACCTTAAAAATTAGCCATGTATTACAATCAAATCGTACCTATTATCAATTTCAAAATATTTTGTTATCCCTTACCTGTTATTAATTATTTTTAACAATTTGTTTTATTTCAGTATTGTTTTTAAATATTTTTCAGTATAATTTTACATTTTTTTTGTGAGGTACAAGTATAAATTAATTTTAATATTAAAATACCTCTTGACATGATTTAAAATCGATTAGGACAATAATTTTTTGTTTTTGTTCATTTTAGAAACAAATGTTTGCAAATAATTTATAAGTGGCAGTATTTAAATTTTTTTTTAACGTTATTCATCGTGATTTCAAATTGTTGTTGTTTATATTAAAATGTATTTATAATGAACGCAAGTTTTTTTTGATCACTGTCATTAAACAAATTTACACTAGTAGTGTACATAATATTATATTTAGGACTAGGAACCTAATTAACAAGCAATTCGAGGATATTAATATACTATTTAGCCCCCTTTTTTTATTCTTAGTCACTTCAATAATTTCACATTCATCGATACATACACATAACAGTACATCATATATTTATATATACTCGTATTTTGAAATATACATTTTTAAACAAACACAGAATAGCGTTTTTTGAATATCTAATAAAATCCATAATAATTTCTTGAAATCCCATGAGAGTTGTTACTTTATGGTGTAATTAAAACACGAAGTGTATCCCAATATTAACTATTTAGAGGATAGCAATATATCATACACCGTGAACTGTTTTAATACTCAAATGTTTACACCAATCATTTTTTCCATCTATTTCTAACTACAAAAATAATTTTATTTATTTTTCTAAAAAAATTACTTAATAACAATATGATGGTCATAAAATATCCCTAAAGTCATAAAATCAAAATCAAAATCAAATTATGGGTTTTTGTTTGTTTTATTACTTTTTCATGTAATAATAAATATCAATAACCATAACTACCTATAAAACAATTAATTAAAACATGCATATTATACATATTTTTGACCATTATATTTCTAAAAAAAAAAATAAATAAATAGGTACATAACTCGAATCTGCTAGGTCACTTGGGTGTAAATAATAATATAAGAACTGATATTCTGTGATATGTTGTGCAGTAGATATTTACATATAAATTGTGGTTATCATTACTATATAGATAATGTGGTATTTGAAAAACAATTTTGGAATCTCAAATAAAAAACCACTAATGGTGTGTATAATATTAAATAATCGGAATAATATTATGTATTCAATAACGTCTTTCATTTATTCGAATTTGGTGAAATCGTAACCGATTTAAAAGCGGCGATAAACTCGTGTGGAAAATCGAAATCCATAAAATAGCAGCTTCGATGACTAATTTACAAAAAAGCAAGGTAGGTAAAATTTTAAAAACGACGATTCAAACATGCAGTCATTGCGAAATATTGCTTCTCAGTATACATTTTCGGAAAATATTTATCATGTTCATCATGTCGTAAAGAGAGAAAATCAAAACACGAGAGTTCAACACACCGATTAAATAGTAACAATGTACAATAAACGATGAATGATAAACAATAAAATGCGTCCCTATTATTAGTTATTAATTATAATTAGAAACTAAAATTATTTTGCGAAAATTATTTTGAGGTACCTAACTGTATGATAATACAAAAATGTACTATTATTATTATTTTTTTTTTTTTTTATTTCATTTTATCCTATTCGTGCATTTTAAATAAGTTATTGTGACTTAAATCTAAAAACCCATTTTATCAAAAACTTACAATTTGAGATTAGTACATTTTTTTTTGCGTTAATGGATTTTAAAGAGATTGATAATGGTTTATTTTTAGCGCCGTTTTAGACCTACAGAAATTGAACTACTTAGAATGAACTAAATTAATTATGTAAAGTGATTATGCTCTTTACTAAGTTTTGTTTGAATTTTTTTTTTGTAAGACAATCAAATACCATGTTTATACCTGAATGATGGCCAATTACAAAATACAGAGTGTAGAACTAAAAATTAATATAAAAGAGGGATACATAGTGAGCGAGGGGGAATGAGGGAGAGGGAGAGAGAGAGGGAGGGAGAGAGAGAGAGAGAGAGAGAGAGAGAGAAAGAGAGATAGTGGGTGAGAAATAGACAATTTATTCCACTCACGTCTGAACCGATAATCATTAGGGTATTTAAGACGAACAAAAAATATAATATAAATAAATGTATACAATAAACTCGGTGTTTTTGTCGTCTCGTTTGTTTTTTTTTCTCTCTCATCCGACGACGACGGTTTGACACGACCGGCGGCAGCGGCCGGCTAACGAATAATTAACGACCGTGACGATATACTCGTAGTATTATACATAGTGTATAATATTTAGGCGCCTGCCTCCGCCTATATGGTACGCGTCTATAAAATAATATTAATAATATTAATATTACACTGTGCACGTTGTTATTATATCATATTTCATATCGTAAACATCACGAGCAACCGTTTACATTTACCTCGGCGCCACGAGAATGAGAAGACACATTGGGTGCTCGTCTTGTGCGACCGGAAACTTCAACAGGCGGACAACTCGGCGACGCGGACGTGCGTTGACGCGATATAGGCGTACTGACGCCTGCAGGCCCATCGTCGAGTCATTATATCATCGTTAGACGCTGTTATAAATATGTTTAATGGGCACGCGGACTTCTGTACACAAATCCTGGCCAGTCTGATTTATTGTCCGACAAATGTTGAAAAATATGTTACCCGAAAATTATTTCAATATACCAACCAATTAATGACTATCGAAACAGGTGTCGAAAAACGTATCAAGCCGTTTGCAGCGCATATGCCCAGTTGGCTCACTTTATTTACATAAATTACAATCTACATTGTACATTCGTGCACTTTGCTACATTTTACAATTACCTATACTTAGGGTTTTCCAATTATCAACAATTCTATGACAGACTATAGATCAACTCAATGAATGCAATTAAAGAAAATATTATGTAACGCGAGTTCTGATACTGCATTGTACACGTGTGTACTTACATAATATTTGGATTTATTATAGACACTCAAATTTCTAATCATTACGACACATCACAATACAGTTATTTGAAAGCTATTAAATTCTAATAATGTATAAATTGAAAATATGGATAATTGGTTTTGAAATACCTAGCCCTTTGTAAGCATTTGGGTAATTAATTTTAATATTTAAGAAGCTAAGCATATTAAATTTGTTTTTTATGAAACATACTTTAGTTATATATGCTGAGCTTTTACATTTTTAAATTTCTCGTTACCACGGTTGATTCAAGCGCGGCCGTAGAATAAAATGCACGCTGTGCAAGATCAAAAGTTTTTATCATTATACTACTATATGGGCATAATATTATAATTGGTATACCATTAACAAGTATACTCATCAAAATCAAAAAAAGTCCTAACGTTTCTCTATTGTTTGGAAAGATATTGGATCATGTCGCAAAGATCAGTTGCAAAGAAATAATAATTATTTATATAATCGTTGTAACGAATTATGTACGACGTTGAGTGTGACAAAAAACGTCACACGATCACAATATGGACAGAGAAAAAGACATATTAATAGCGTATGCCAAAGATCTCAGTGTCTCATTATACTCCGCTTTCTTAAACTATTATTTTAGTTATAACTAATAGCCTGTCAAATATCATACTAGGTACTCAAGGTAGGTACCTAGTTTACCTAGGTACCAGAGCAAACACATTTCCACGTTTAGGTAATATATTGAAATACAATCCGTTCAAATTTCCACTTTTTTTACATTTTTTTATTACCGTTACATTCGTAAGCTATTATTTTATTAATATATACTTATTGAATTTAAATAATAATTTAGTTTACATAAAAATGATTTATGCACCTACCTATTTTTGTGAAAACTAGAATAAAAATAAAATAAAAATTTCTATACACAAGAATGATAACAATATTATAATTAAATTATCATACAACTAGGTTGAAATTTAAAATAATTAATTTTAATAAAAACTAATACAAGGACAAAATATTATTTCCTATCAGCCTTTTTTTATATTATTTTGCCCAAAACCAGGACGCACATTTATTATTAAGTTTTCTGCTACTTGACTAATTTTTATTTTTGAGAGACGCAAAACTGCATATCTTTATTCATTGTATTTAATATAATTAAAATATAAAAAATAATTAATTAATATAGTGTTCAAGGCCAATATCACTGTTGGATATAGAGAATAATATATTATTATAATATTATGTTCAATATAGGATTTAATTTATTTATACAAAAGAAATATCTATATGACATGATATGTTTGAGAATTTTTTTTTGTAGTACCCAATTTTCATCTGTATTTTTGTAGGTTTTATTTTATTTTGATAGTTGGCTCGAAATTTGAGGTTATTAAAATATCATGTTATATTACTTATATTACAATAAACTATTAAAAATAAATGATAAGTGATCAATCGAACTCTACAAATGACAACCGCACGTTCAATAATATTAAACGTTACCTTTTATAAAAAAAAAATAAGATTATCTCTATATAATAATATCAAACTAAGTCAAAAATAATTCTTATCGAAGGGAACTCAAGAAAATCAGCATAATTTATTTAATTTAATCATAGTTACAACTCTGTTATATACTATCATTATTTTATTATATTACGATTGAACAGGTGTTTTTGATGCTTATGCTAAATATTCTTCTAGTAGCTTTTTTAGACTTAGAGATTCTGGACACGTTCAGTAAAAGACTAAAATGTTTTAGTACATAGTGAGTGGTACATAATATTATATTACTTTTATAATAATATGTATATGTATATTATTATTATTGTATGTGTATATTTCCATTTGCTTCTAGTGTATTCTTAAATTGAGAATTATTCAAATATATGTATACGATAACCACTAACAGCACGTGTATATTATATGTGTGAAACTGTAGGTACATAATGACACGGATACTCTCACAAATAGTTCTTAAGTATGTTATTCAATACACAATCGCGTCATAATAATGAATGTATAAAAAGATATTATAATAATAAAATCAGATGGTTATTTTATAGGAATCTATGAAATATTTTGGAAAAATTAGGATTTTATAAGACTGTTTTTAAAGTTTAAGAACGTACCTATTATTTTACATTTTCAAATAATCTTCTGTATTTTTTGTTATTTTTTTTCCCTGAGAATGATATATTTGTATCATAAGAGGAAGCAATATCCACATGACGTGTTGTCTTTGTCTTACAAACGCGTAGCGTTCCAGATTTACGTTGAATTGTTTAACGATCGCAAATATAAGTATACGTATATATATGTTGTTTTATACTCGTATGGTTACTTCTTAATTAACGACATGTCATAATTTACGATTTATTGTTTCATAAAAAAAAAAAATTGAACCGTTAATTCTAGTATAGGTTTTTGTTAATATAAAATAAATATGACTTACAATTTTCACGATCGAGTGAGATATTCTCAGTCAATTTGTTTAAGAGGACATCACACCCACGTGTGTTGTCTACGACTCTACGATTTACAAACGCGTAACATACCAGATTTACTCTCAGCAGTTCACGTTTAAAAATTAGAGGGATTCGACCTATTTTGGAACTTGATAGTAAGAAAATTATCTGTGTTTAGTTGAAAGTTTTTTTTACGATTTTTCAGTTTTTAAGTGAATTATGCTTGTATAATAAACGTAAATTAAAAATGCTCATAACTCACTTAAATACTGAATTATTATAAAAAAAAACTTCCAACAAAACGCAGATAAAGTTCTTACCATAAAGTTTCATAATATTTCGATTCACTCTAATTCTTAAGCTATACAGGCATAAAACGTGAACTGCTGAGAGTAAATTTGGTATGTCAAGCGTTTGTAAGACGGAGACAACACATGTGGGTGTGGTGTCCTCTTAAATAAAGTGACTGAGTAATATCTCACTCGATCGTGAAAATGTTAAATCATATTTATTTTATATTAACAAAAACCTATACCAGAATTAAAGGTTCAATTTTTTTTTTATGAAACAATAAATTGCAAATTATGACATGTCGTTAATTAAGAAGTATCCATACGAGTATAAAACAACATATATATATATATATATAATATATATATACCTATATTTACGATCGTTAAACAATTCAACGGAGCACTAAACATTTTCCGCCGCTTAAATAAAAAAAATCAAAATTTAATTGCTTGTTGTCTGGAGATATATTGTCGAACAATAACTATTATAGCCAGAAGCTTAGTTCACTAATTTATTTAACGAAGTTTTTAGTGTACTAATCATAAACTGTGCCTATTTTAGAATCATAACATTTTTTTTCGATCGAATACCTTTTATATTCTATTTTATTTACTTATCTAAAACTGACGAATTTTTAGTACTTCAGTAACTAAAAACCATAATATCTTTCATCCTCATAACAATCAAACAATTTTTTGTTTTTACTCACATCCATAATTCTACAGATCTTATCGTTACATTTATGATGATGAAACGACAAATTTACATTTACATTTTCATATTTTTAAAATTATATTAACATTACCAATCAAATGTTTTATTGTAAAATATTAGTAATGCGTTAGTAGTACAGTAGATTAAAATAATTTTGGCCAAAAAAATTTAACTTGAAAATGTTATTGTGTGTATAGGATATCATAATATATTTTAGAAGTTTCAAGCATTCGTTGATAATATTTTTAAATTACAATGAAACAAAATAACTAGAATCATTATTTTTCATTTTAATATCTAATTTCGACCACATAAGAACTTAAAATAACTATAAAAAAACTATGTTTAAATATTTTATAGATCTTTTGGTTACAGAATAAACTCTTTATGTGGGACCTTGTTTTAAATTTTCAATCCTTATCTATAACAATTTAATATTTTATAAATTTTTAACTACAATATAATTTGTACATTTTTAATTTGACAAATTTGAACTTCCAATGATTATAAAAAAAAAGTTTGCATATTTATTTTTAATATTTTTACACTAATATTATAACAATAAGTAAGGAGCCTCAAATTAAAATTCCAAGCTTTTTAAATCAACAAATCAAACTGCATTTATATTAATTATCGAACAAAAACTAAAAAAATCTAAAATTTAAATCGTCTGTAAACAGATTAAAAGAAATCAAAATATTTTCAAAATGTTATGAAGCATAGAAAATGATAAAATGAATAATTGGTGTAGATTTCAAGTAGGTATCTAGGTTATTCGTTTTTGAATTACATCAAAATAAGAAAATCGTCTCATGGTTAATCAACTGAACATTCAATGTCGTAAAAGTTAGAACTTTAAACGCTCATATAAAAGTAATTTGACTTTCTGTTAGATATCTTTAAACGTTAAGGTAGACAAACTTATAAGGAATCTTGTATTACATTTTCAAGTATTTTGGGTAAACGATTTTTTATTGACATTAATTTAGAAAAAACAATAAAATCTAAAATTGCATATGCCCATAAATATTTTAATAAGAGTCAAAATATTTTGAGAATTGCATGGTATATAGAAAACGCTAATATAAACATTTAGTTTTATACCATTGCTTTTACTATTTTGAGGGATATGACCAAAATAACTATAAGTACGAATATAAACACAAAAGTATAGAAAAATTGGATTTGCATCAAATTCAAACCATGGTCAAAATATTTTCTTAACTAAAGAGTACGGTTAAAATGATTTTTCCAACTCACATTAAGATAATGATCAAAAACTAGCACACCAAGTTCAGGTTTTTGGTTTCACACCTGTAATTGCACCGAAATATTATACTTAGGATACACATATTTAATTTAGTATAAATCTTAAATTATAAAATACCTATTAGTTTATATTAGGATTATTTAGGTTATGTATTTTCAATTTTATGGAATACTTTATGATGCAGATAACTATTTTAATTGAAAAGACTCAATACGTATATTTTCCAATGTTCCTGAATTTTGAATTACATACATAAAATATGCTAGTACACTCGACGAGGAATCACTATTATTGATCTAAACACTGTTTTTTCAATACAAACATACAGTTCCATTCAACACGTCCCGTTTCCAATGTATACTTTTCTACCTTTCCGTAAAACGATATTTATCCATTTTATTGCAAAGCGCACCATTTACAATGTAAACAATATACTATAAATAAAAGTTCGATGCATAATATACCACTTCATTCAATATTTTTCAAAACGTTACATTTCGATTACTTGGCAAAAAAAATTACTTCACCCATTATTTTTAACCCTTCATAGTTAAACCACAAGAAAATGGCATCTAGCCTGTTTCGGGGGTTAAGCAATCAGTTACAGACTCAATTTTTCCAATAAGCATTAAACTATTTGTAAACATAAGAAACTTATGGTCTGAAATAACCAACTTACGCCCATTAAATAACAGAGAAAACAGCAATGGGGAGAAATCCTCCTTGAGGAACATCTGAGGGAACACTGGCGATATCAGTGTCGTTTCTATAATAGATTTTAACCTATTAGAATCTACTAGATGAGTATGGNGTGACTGTTGTGACTTGTGGTGTTATCTTAGTGTACGAGGAGTAATAAAGATATCGTCCTTGATTGGTAATATAATTTATAATTATTGACCTTTATTATTATTATAGTCGTCGTCGATATATGGTCAGCACCTGATCGCCCTGTCGGACGACTGTTGTACTCAGGCGTGGGCTAACGCATAATATTATGATTAAAATAATTTACCTAATATTTCGTTATTATTTCAATCGCTGAACCCGAATCTGATTGGATCCGGACGCGTAGGAGGCGCATATTATAATATTATGAAGGTAGTTATCATTTCGACGACGACGACGAATCGGCCACACCGACAGCGTAAAAACAATATACACTCGCCCGACCGGAATTCGAAGGGAATCGTGGCGGGCAGCCCCCCCCCCCAGAATTAGCAGCCGAACCTTTTTCGTTTTTCGTTTGGTCTTTCATTTATATTTTGTCAGCGACGTAAATTTAAAACCGACCTGACTGCGTGGTGCGATATACCTACCTCACAGCATTGCGTGTGCGTTTTGGAGTAGTGTACAATAGAAGAGTTAAAAGTGTGTCAATGTATATAAAATAAAAACATAAAAAATCGTTTGGTCGAGAGAAAAAAATATGCAAAATCTCACGAAATTAGTAGGCCAATTTATTTTTATTGAACAGTTCAATAGATAGTGACGACAAGAACAAAGTTCTTAAAATTAGTATTTATTATATTGGTTTACATTTCCAAGGATTTGAAATCGATCATGCATATCGTATTTGAGTTATAAATCTCAATAATACTTATAAATATAAATGAGAATAATATAATAGTATAATACTAAGGATGACTCGCTCCATTTGAAACGATAAATCCTTCACTAATCATGTCTGCTGTTAACAACACAAAATATGTATACAACTTAATTATTTGAAGGCAAGTGGTATGCTGACCATCATTTTTTTTCTGTTCAAGTGCGGTACCGTATCAACCACTTTTTCATATTTTTATTGATAATGATTAGCATACCAACTACCTTACCAATTACTATCAGATTACACATTAAATGCCGAGCGTTATTACTACCATTTATTTTATTTGATAACATTTCCGTCGTTTTTAAGCATTTATTATTCTTATCAATATTGTGATATACGTTCTAAATAATATTTTAATAAGAAGATATTGAATTAAAATCAAAATTAATATTTTAAAATTGTAATTATTTCGTAAAAAAATAATATTAAATAGTATTATATTTATATAAAATTACTAGCTACTCCGTCTGACGTTGCCCATAACACAGATTTGGCTTTCTGGTAGCAAAAAGTCTTCTTTATAATATTAATCAGTACATACATAAGTAATATTTGTGAGCAAACATATTTGAAATATTTCTTATAATTATAATAGTAATATAATAATATGTACCCAATGGCAACCATTTAGATACCTAAACTAAACATTTTTTTTCCGTATGCTGAAAAAAAAATTCATATGTGAGCTACCTATAGCTACCAGTTGTTGAAAAAATAAGCTTTAAAACCTTTTAAGTTTCAAGGAATCTATGAGTGTAAGCTTTATAGAAAACGGTCCAGTAGTTGATGTCTCTATTAATTTCATATGAACCAACATCCATTTTTAGTTTTATAAACCGTAGTCAGCCGTCTTTGCCCGTGAAAAAATGAAAAAAATACTAATACACAATATAGCACTATATGGATGTATCTTGATTTTGGTTTACCTCAGTTGACGGACAAAATTGACTCGGTGTTCATCGATTTGTAAACTAATTAGGCTGAGATTGATAATTTGCCTGTGGCAGATTTGATATAGAACTTTGCATAAATCAAAAGTGGTTCAAACTCTTCTCTAAATTTTACTGATAACTCCGAGAACAATTCAAATTTTTAACTATTTTAATCTCTAAGCTGTAACCAAAACATAAATCATAATATTATAAATATCTAGTAAACATTGTCTACATATTATTTAAAACTTTATCATTATTTTAATTTAAACCAAGCAACATCGGAAACATATCATATTGTAAATAAAACAATTTTGTCCACATAAAATTGGATTTCTGACAACAGAACGCCTGGCGGGACAACTAATTAATAATTATTTAAAATAATATGCGTGTTCGTAAGGATGCGTTTAAAGTCTGATTACCTATGTGTTCTGCCACTTGACACTTAAATGAGAGTTACCCTGTGTGATGTATAACTAGAGATGGTGACTTATTTGGTAGCAGCGAACTAATGAACTAGATGCTATAGTCACTATGACATAACTAAAAACATTTGGATACTCCAAGGAATATACTTATACCGTATTATAAATGTAAACACGTTATACACGCTTCTTGTTAGTATTTTTGGATGATACATATTCGCAAATCACAATAATTATTACACTTTTATAACACTATATTATTATAGTATATGATTTTACTATGATATACAAATACAATGTACATCAAATAATATGTGTATTGATTTACAATCGTAATATTATATTGTGATAAATGTCCACTAATGGGATAAATAAAAAAAGATAAAGATAAAAGATAAATAACGTCTCACTGTTACTAATTAATTTGTATTTAAATGTTTATTAGGTATGAGTAGTGTTTACATAGTATAAGGTATGTGACATATTGTGTATAAGATATTCTTTTTTAGATGTACATAGGTACCTCAGAAAAGCTTACAATATATTATAAATTTGAATGATTACCTATACATTATATCACAACTCGGGGGGGGGGGGATCTCTAAAGTTCCTAGATCAGTGACTTTCAAACTTTTTTTGATCACGGCACACTGTGCTTTTCATTGTTTTTCTATTCATCATTTAATAGTTTTCATACCAAATTGAATAGACAAAATATTGTATTTTTATTTATTGTAATTATATTTATTATTAATATTTATAAATATAATTATTTATTTTGAATGAGAAATATGTGCTTGAGGAGTTTTAGAAATATCTTTGATTCTTGGACAAATAGTAGTTGAAAGACATATCCACATTTCATCCCCCGATGAAATTAGTTTTTCTTGTTTCTTATTTTTAACCCCTTAAGCGCTAAAAACCCCTTTCAGCAAAAATATGAAGCTGAAAACGGCAATAGATAAGAGTTGGTGCTTATTTAGATATTTCTGGATATTCTTAAGAAACATATTATATCTAGAACTTATTAAGGGTACATACGATGAATTTCAACTGCAATTTTTGATAATTTTTAATTGAACATTTATCTCCTTCTGAAAGTTTTAAATCAACCAGGTCACCTATAGATACATTGAAATTGTATCGAAGCCAGTCGTAATGTTTATTATCAATGATATGAAAATATTTTTTCATTTTTGCTACCAACAGCTTAATCGTTTTATTTCTTCCAAATTGTCGATTTGTTATATTTTCGTTTATCACAGTTCAATACAATCGGTGACTTACAAAGAAAAAAAAACGTTTAAAATATCGCCGCACCCCTTAAGATTGCTAGTGGCACATTATTGTATACACTGCTCAAATGTTTAAGACCAAAATTGAATTTATAGATTTTATATGGTTTCGAATCATCTCATTTATAATGAACAACAGTCTACAATCAGCTGCTGAAGGATCGATTTTAAACTATGTATTTTGAATGCGACCAGCTGAACGACTTGACAAGGTCCAAAGAACAAAACATAAATGAGCATTCAATCTATTGAACAACTATATACCCGATAAAAAAAATCTGTTGTTCTGTTAATACACAAGGTATAAAAAAAATTGTCTCTCATATCATATCCTTACTCAGTATGATTCGTTAAATAATGGTATGATTATTTACTATTTATTTTTAATTTAAATTTTAAGTGTACTAAATTGTATGATAGGCAAGTAAAAATTATTACCACAAATTCATATTTTATAGATATCTGCTATAATTATTATTTTCATATAAAATATGCATTTCAAATAATTATATAAGTAAGTATAATTTGTATGTGTCAAACCAACTCATATAAAAACAATTACATATTTATTTAATTATTTATTATATTATTAGTATATATATATACATTGTCATATGAATTATTTCTAATGAATATTTTGGTAAAATAAAATAATTTAAAAATTCTAAGTTATTGTAAGTGTTTGGAGATGTGGTATACTGCTGGTATATGATTGAAATAGAAATGGAGCACTGTGGACGATGACGGCCTATAAAAATAACAAAACACTAAATATTCATTTTTTCGGAGTCCTCATCGCCCATAAAGTAAATTTGTAAAAATGCATGTGGGTCGTTTGGCATCGGTAGTAATGAGATAAACTTGGCCTTCGGTTTTGAATGTTGAATTCAATTGTTGACCATTTGCAGCATTATTTTCAACTATTTCTGTTGCACCGAACTATGCATTTGAAAACATGAATTGAATGTTCGAATTGACTTCAGGAACCGGTAAGAATTTGGATCCGTACCGATCAGTTAACCGTTCGATGGTTCAGGCGGTGTTTCAATTTCCGGTAGTTGCACGTTTCCGCAACACATACCGGATCTCCCATTTTTGAATTTCAGCGCATTACAATGCGGACATTTCTTGTTCATAGCACCAATCTCTACTTTCGAATGAGCGCAATATTTAATATCGGGTCTACACTCGAATGCTAGACGAAGGAATGAATTGTATGTAAATGCTCGATGTTGTAGGTTATTTGCTCCGAGTGTGTCAACTACGAATTGCCTAGCTTCTGATCGTCTTTTTTGATTTTGTTCAGCTTGTGCCTCATGCAATCGCACCTGTTAGACGATCGCATTTTCATTAACCTGTTGGATTCGTTTGTCTGTTCTTTATGCTCTTCTATCTCGCATGGTTGTACTTTCAGTCAGTCGACGGGCCAAATCACATCCTTTGCATCTGCCCGTCATTGTACAAATCACAAACCTATGCAATTTAAGTACTTAATGCTGGAAAACAGTATACTGCTAATATAATTTTACCAACCTTTCACATATATGTGATTATTAACCTTTCTTATTCTCGAGAGAGAAGGCTTGTTGTGTTAGACCTGCCTATTCAACGGTCGAGTGAGTTCTGATACATTACATGCGAAAATACGCAGTCAACAAAATTATATCTACACGCCGATAAAAGAGGACAAAAAGGTCAGGTTAAAGGTACGTGGAAACCCGCCGGCCGCCTATATATATAGGTATACAATTTACACGTTATATATCAGAAAATATTTGTGGTGGGCCACCAATTACACCTAGCGGTGTGAAAAATAGTTTTTTATCACTCACTGAGACACACTGGATATACACACAACATTTCATGAAAATCAGTCCAGCCGTTTCGGAGGAGTTTGGCAACAATGCAACATACATTTTTCATATTGTGACACAAGATTCTTATATATTAGATTATCATTATGCACGTTTACCTACGTACGATATATGATCCAACAAGTATGCTCACCCCCTTTTTTTTCTTTAATAATGAAGTTTTTCAAAATCTCATTTTTGGAATATTTAAATGTACTCAAAGACCACATTTTCATGTTCTTGAGATATTTTGTACCACTTAAGGAGTGTCTTGTGATGACACTAACTTTTGTTTTTCAAATGGGAACCCCACTTTTTACTTTAAATTATTTAGCGAATAATTTTTTTGAGAATTTTGATGCATTGAAATGAAAATTCGAAAGAGTAGTTTTCTAGTTATAACACATTTTGTGCTGAGGATAATATAGTTTATAATAGGGAAGAAAGATATGCTTATACAGTATATTACGTGGTTACTTATAGTATATACACATAATATAAAATAATACGTCATTTTATATTTATTTAGTCAAATACTTAGGTAAATAGCAGATAAAATGCTTCTTGATTTATTAATTTATTTTTCTTATTCCATGTGTAGAATTGTATAAGCATATCCCTATTATGGACTATTATCTTTAGTATAAAATATTGTCCAATAACTAAAAAACAACAAGTTCGAATTTTGATTTCAATACATCAAAATTCTCAAGAAAATTGTCCGCTAAATAATGGGGTTAAAAAAAAGTTAAATAAAAGTGGGGTTCTCATTTGAAAAACAAAGGTTTGTATCGCCACAGGGCACTCCTTAAGTGGCACAAAAAATCTCAAGAATATGAAAATATGGTCTTTGGGTATATTTAAAGATTCCAAAAAATCAGATTTTGAAAAACTTCATTATCAAAGAAAAAAAAGGGGGCGAGCATACTTGTTGGATCACCCTGTGTAATATAGACTTATACATTGTTATAATAATAATATTTAAGGTTCTTATCGCGGTGTTGGTTAATGATGGAGGTTAGGTTATTTATTCAATTTCATTTTTTTATTTTTTTAAACAATATTTTTTTTCGATATTTAACTAAATTAAATTAGGTTATATCGTTAAATTTGTACATAACTTATTCATAAAATCAGTACTATTGTTTGTTTACATATATAAGTATATAACATATTATGTAAGTATTGCTATCGTTATTGACAATATATTAATATTTTACCCGTGTTCTCGCTAAACATCTCGTCGGGATATCATATTGTTTGCATAAGAGAGTTTAACATTATAATGATATTAATATAATAACAATAGGTAATAATGTTAATATTATAACTTGCCTGGCGCATACATTTACACGTAAAACTATAACGGATTAAATCTTGGACCAGCTTCATGATTGAGTGCCACGTCATTATTATAATTATTATTAATAATTATTGTTATTATTCTGTATACCTACCCTAAAACGGTCGTGGACGACTACAAAACACCGGTGCGAAGTAATCGCTAATACCGTTTATAACCACTATCATTTATGTAAAACGTGGCTCGAACTTGTAAATTCGTCAAATTTATTATACCCCGTTTTTTACTCTGCAAGTTTTTATGACCATGGTAATACGAGGGTGCTGTCAACGAGTACTAAAATATTATACATTTTATGAAGAGAGTTCGATAGACAAATATTATCATAAATCGGGTTTTATTTATTTTTCTCCACGTCCCGTACGTTCGATAAATTCCTATTTCGTTTTTT